>NC_057807.1:265562457-265862457 GCF_018294505.1 Triticum aestivum | reverse complement strand
ATTATAAATACGTTGGAGACATATCAGTACGCCACCATGGCACCTAACACGTGGGCCCGTCGGTTAGATACAGGGTCAATACGAGCTTATACGGCTGTCAGACCGTTTGCAACACTTAGGCTTAGAGTTGGTACTGAACTGCAGAAAAAGTGACTAATGGTACTTATTCGTTACACCGTGCCGAAGTGTAGTAGTTCCTTGCAATTAACTCATTATATCCCTCAAACCAAACATTGAAACATAATCATTCCATTCTGTCAAATATCCCCAATCAAACACAAGAATGGAATCGACCCATTCCAGTGGAATGGAACCATGACCTTCCATTCCACTTCGTTTCCAAACCAAACACACCCTAAGTTGATGCTAAGTGCGTGGTAGGCGACGCTGCCAACCAAGACCCACACCACCCATTGAGAGACCCAACCACAAATCCCATGGCAATGACCCAGTCAAAATCGTGTTCCAGTCTCCAATTGAATGGGAAGGCTCTAAAATTAGGGAGTCTAGTGAAGTTAGAGATATAAGGGATATGATGTTGAAGTTGGTATTTTGAGTGTGGACGTCTACATGCTACAAGCTGACACTATCTGAGAAATTTTGACTTGCTTTCAAGGGAGTACTATATTATGAGGAAAATAGATCTACGACTAGGCTCCTCAAACTCTCCCTAAATGTTCAAGCGAACAACCTGGTCACTGTCCTTCCATAAACGCTCGGGTGAATAGATCTACGACTAGGCTCCTCAAACCCTCCCTAAATGTTCACGCGAACAACCCGGTCACTGTCCTTCCATAAACGCTCGGTGGATAGCCCGGTTATTGTCCGGATAGGAAAACACCACCCAATCGTCTGCCCTATACATAGCCCAAACATCTCTCGTACCTAGCCCATGCGGGTGAATATGGGGCGGTCAGGACGCGCCACGTCGGACTAGGCCACTCTTGACCTCTCCGCTCCACTGCTCGTCTCCTCTCGTCCCCTTCGCTCCCCACACGATGTCCAACTCCGACGGCGAATCTAGCGACAAGTCCGATCCAATTGACTGGGTGGCGCTCCTCAAGGAGGAATACATCTCAGCCGTGGACGACGAGGAGCTCATCGTACGCATTGCCTTTTGCCAGTTATGGACAGACAGGGGCGTGAGCTCGAGCTCTGCAACCTTCCCGGTGGCCGGAGGAAAAATTTCGTGTTTTGACCCTTTTTGCAAACAAATTCAGGATCTGACCGTCATTCGAAAAATTTCGTGATCTGACCCTTTTCCTACCGTCATCATCCTTGGTGGTAGGGTAACACTGCCTACCATCATAGGCTATGGCGGTAGGACTTGATTGCGCCGTCACGGCCATTTGACGTTGGAACTACCATACCGCCATAGTCTTTGGCGGTAGGGTCTAGAATATATAATTTACGTATGGCGTCTAGTATTAGCATAGTAACTCTGTTGGCAGGTTGGTTAGCGCGTGCAAGTTTTAGGCTGCAGGTCTGGAGTTCGAGCCTCCCTATGGCCAAACTTTTTGTTCATTTTTATTTTGCCCAATAAACAATAAACAATTTGTCCAGTTAATATTAGGATATAAATCATTTATAAAAATATATTTTTTATTTATCTGTAACTTTTTAAAAAAATCGCTCAAAGATATATATATATATATATATATATATATATATATATATATATATATATATATATATGTATACGAATATGATCAATTGGTCTCACATATTACCTGCATAAAAAAGATTTGAAAGGCTATTCACCGAGATCAATTGGTCTCACACATTATTGGCCCCACATATCTCTTCATCGTTCGTATATGAAGCCTCCCTGATAGTTAGGTCGTTGCATTCACCTTCAGGTCTTTGCTTCATCATCTCCTTTTGCCCTCAATTAATCCCTGTCCTTGGAGCTTCGTTTTCCCTCAGAAGCACTGCTAGACTGGGGAACTCCCTTGCCGGAGCAGGAGCAGCAGTGGCAGCTAGCTTGCACTTTATCAAGGTGAGTGCTTAATCTTCATCTTAAATTGCTCAACGCTTTTGGAATCAGTCCGACTTCTAGGTTGCAGTTTGTATATGTTCTTTTGAAACTTGTGTTCTAACACTGGAACCCAAGAAAGGATGAAATACAAAGTAACATATGATGAGAACTTAATTGCAGAGCGCCTAATCTTCGTGATGAGCAAAGAATAAAACTGCTCTCTCCCATGTATGTTACAGATCTAAGCCGCAAAAGGACTGCAGAAAAACAAATCTTTGCGGAAATTTTATGAAACAGTTACATATAAGTAAAAAAATTATTTTTATAAATAATCCATAGCTTAACATTATAATTGGACAAATTGTTTATCCCATCATATTCGTTTATATCTTTGCGGGAATTTTATAAAACAGTTACAGATAAATAAAAATATATTTTTATAAGTAATTCATGTCCTAATATTAGTTGGACACATTATTTAATTTTTATTGGGCAAAATAAAAATAAACTAAAAATTGGCCTTGTTGAGGCTCAAACTCAAGTCCAGCTGAACCAAACTTGCATGAGCTAGCCAACTTTCCACTAGACTGATTCTGTTCTAGTAGATGCCACATGTAATTTAAACCTTCCAGACCCTACCGCCAAAGACTATGGCGGTAGGGTATTTTCAACGTTGGATGACCGTGACGGAGCAGTCAAGTCCTACCGCCATAGCCCTTGGCGGTAGGCAGTGTTACCCTACCGCCAAGGGTTATGGCGATAGGAAAAAGGGTCAGATCCTAAATTTTTTACGAACCAGGGTCAGATCCGGCTAAACTTCGTAAAAAGGGTCAAAACACGAAAATTGGCCGTGGAAGGAAGGGGTTGCTACAGCTTTGTCGGCTCTGCTCGTGCCCGTGGTTGCCTAAGTCAAGGTCCAGCTGCGGGTCGTGCAGATCCGTGCCAGAGCCGCTTACGCCCGTCGCCGCCGCCGACTACCTCCTCCGCGATGTCATCCGTTGGTCCTTCACCTCGGTGGAGACGAAAGCCTACCGCCGCCGCAAAAATGCAAAGGCGCTTCAGATCGGTATTGAGGAGTTCAAACGCCTCGTGAAGCAAAAAGGTAGCTGTCATGAAGAAAGCCGCCTTGATGGAAGCAGGCCCGCGTCGTAGCATGGATTTACCGAAAAAGGCTTTCGGCCCGCTTTATAAATAAAGCAAATCGTAGCATGGATTTGAGGAGGACAGCTACAGTTGTCACGAACAAAGCCGCCTGGATCGAAGAAGCAGGCCCGCGTCGCATGGGTGGCATGGATTTGAGGGAGGCAGCTACAGTTGTCACGAAGAAAGCAGCCTGGATCGAATGTAGCGGCTGTAGATGCTCTGAGCCTGCTTAGAATGGCAGAAATGTCTTAAATGAAATTCCTTCGTTCTAAACATGTTCGATGGCTAACAATTGCAATAAACGTGCCCATATGATTTGTTCGTAAATATACTCCTACTTGCTTCCCTTAGAGATTTCATACACCGATGGTTACTACTCCCAGAAAGAAAAGGGGAGATGTCGACCGTCTGTGTATCAGGAAATATATAGCAAGTATACACAATAACATGATACAAATGAGTGAAAATATGGTCTATAAAACCCCGATAATGAATTTCATTCAGTAACGACAATTCAGAAATGATCCTAATGTGTAGTCCATACTTCCATAAGATCAAAACAAGGCCTTAACTTCCAACATTCTTCACAACAATTCCACAACCTTCACATACGACTTACTTCTAAAGGATTATACTATACTCAAACCTTGTAAAACATCTGGTGACTATGAATGTATCGAAAAAATGTGACGGTAATGTATGTAACCTATAACGAGAACGATGCCGAGTTCCTAGGTGGGGTAAGATTCAACTTCTGTAGTAACCTCTATCAAGAACAATACCAGACTGTCTTCCTTCGCTGTGTTGTGTGTCACCAGAAACCTCAAGGGAAAAAATATGCACGCACTGCAGTTGCCGATTGCAAAAATCACTTATCACCGCCATCCTTGTCTTCTGAACCTCCATTGTGCCTGTCGGACCTCACTGGGAGGACACTCCGACGCTCTTTGCCGCCTGGTTTCGCTGATGCGTTCCCATACCACATCATTCCAAGAACAGCGAGGATCATCCCAAGGACTACATGAAGGTTCAGGCCCTCCTTGCCAAAGAAGAGAAAGCCAAGGAACAGGACCAGCACAGTCTTCATGTGGCCTAAGACTTGGAAAGACACAGCGGAGAACCGGCCGATGCAGATGAACTGGCTCAGATTAACGCCGATAGCGATGATGCATGAGAGTACGACGAATAACTGCAGTCACAAAATGCAATGATAAGATAGATGACAAGATAAAGAGGTTGAATGTACAGACAAACTAATCTTGCGTACACTAATATCAAAATTCTAGTCAAGCTAGTCATGTGAAGAAATGAAAAGTCACTAATTCAACTAAATATGAGATACAACAAAGCAGCACATCAGAAGTTCTCCACAGTAATGTTCCCTAAAATGCTGGCCACTTCCCACTCTATCTCTAAGCAAACAGAAACCAGCTAAATCTATTTGCTCATACGGAAGCTGCAGCATAGATCACCACAGGCTGAGGGACATGCAACACTGTTAGAAATCGATTTCTTACCAAAGAAAGTGATGTGAAATTGAAGTGATCCACCCTTTTGCCAGTCAACAAGAAATCCACAAAGGGCCCTACTAACAGGAGGGAACCTGCTTGGGCTGGAGCAGTGTGGCTTAGGAGATTGAATGAGTTCAGAGAGTACTTCCGTTGGAGATAATGAACATACTGCAAAATGGGAAACAAGAATTAACAGAATTTCAAGTGGGTCCTCTTTACAATACATGATAAGAACAAATAACAGAAGGGCAGCAAACATAATCAAATAGCATGCAGTCATGAGATTAAACAACAGAATGCAGTGCATACTCAACACTGGAGTGATAATGTTGGTAATGTCTGTAAACATTATAAAATACCATGACGGCACAAACATTGGCCTCTTATTTGATCAATGTTTCAAGTCCTCTAATAGATTGTCTTTCAACAGCAGGATTCTATTGGCTTGAAGATATATGCAAATCACCATACAGTATAGGTATTTCAACTTACATATTGCTGGAAAGCTGTGCTCCAAACAGCTATAACAGCTGCAAGCATGCCTTTTGCATTCACACTGACATCAGTAACAGTGCAAACTGCAACGCCTACAAGCACAACCATTATGCTCAGCTTTGTGTCCCGTGAATAATGTACACGATCAAAGACAACCTCCAGAAGACATGATGCGGGTATCATGCACAGCTTTGCTATCTGAACAAAAGAAAAGAATTAATTAAGAGCTAATAATGCAGAGATACATAGCTTAGGTAATAGAAAGTCAGAAACTACACTGACCTGATAAAACCCCACAGAATTCCACATCAAGCTCACATTCATGCCAACGATCGACAAATTTGAAAAGATTACAAACTTAATCAGATCTGGTAGCGGTAAGTGAGAGGGCTGGCTCAGGCCTAACCACCGAAACACAATAGTCATCAAGGTCGTTGTCAATAAATGAAGGCCAGTTAATGTTGTGGCTGCAAAAGGGGTAAATCAGAAATCAGTGAAATGGCAGGAGTTTATCCAAGTTTTAACGTATGTGCAGATTGTTGAGGGTCAGTGCAGAAACCTCATTGAACTTGCAAGTAATTGCTAACAATAGATCATATTAAATTAGCATGCTTCTTATGTTCAACAGACATATCTCGAGTTTATGCCAAGCAAGTTAACATAGCAACAGACACCTAGGATTGCCTAACAGTCAAATCCCTAACTCTCAGATCACTATAAAAGTAATCTAGTTGAAAAAAACTATTATGAGTTGGTCAAATGCTGACATACTCATCTGTAATTAAAGATTTATCAACAAAAGAGCATCTAGAATTTACATGGATGGAATTTGCAGTACCAATTCGGGATCACAAAAGGTTTAAAATAACTTCCTGGCCCCTTTGTACACTAAACTCAGCAGAGCAATACTAATGCGCAATTCAGAAGGAGAAGCCTACGGTAGTCAAATTGAAGTCAGACAGAAATTGAAAGATACAGAACAAAATACAGCATAACATAATCCTACTCACTGCCAAAAGTAAAGAACAAGATGTCAATAGATTGACTTAATGATGTATGTGACTGCATAATTCTTCACCAAAGCTAAAAACATACCAAAACTGAATCCATGTGTAGCCATTAAGGCTTTGTTGACCATGATGATCCCAACGGATGAGGTGATATTGAAACCCCATGCTGCAAAGTCTAAGGCGGCCTTCTTGTCGGATTTTCTCGGAGAACCCATCTCTATCTTCACAGGTTCAAATCAACACTTGGTGAGCTACAGTCTCTGAGGCACAAATGCCATCCACACAAGATATAGAGCCCAGGATTTAACTGCAGTAAGGAATTAAAGCCATTTCAGATGATTAGACAGTGAACAAAGATGGTGCTGCTTGCACCTGAGTTAAATAAAATGCCCCAAGATTAAGCAAAAAGAATTCTAAACAGCGCACACTACTACAATTTACCTGAGCCCTACTGGTTCTGAACGCAATTAGCAACATATGATACAGGAGCCCTACAGTTTCCTTGTGCTACGCTAAAAACAAGCCTGCTCATGCCCGGATGCAGCTACTCATGAGAACCGAATGCTCTTCCTCCACGGAATAACAGCAACAACTGCTCCAACGACGTAGCTCTAACCCCAAAAAGTCCCTCCTAGCCCAGTAATCCACCCGTGAGTCCGAATTCGTATCTCTACTTGCAAACTGATAGACAACAAACACTATGCTACGCAGCAACCCTACTGATCCCGAACGCTCTGCTGCACACAACCCTGCTGATCCCGAACGCTCTGCTACACACAACCCTGCCTTGCTCGTAGTCCAGATGCTCCTCCACGGAGCCCCATCAGGGAGTACTCCAGGAGCGCAACTCCACACCCCGGAAACCCTCCTAAATCCAGCAAACCGACCAACGAATCCGTCCCCAAATCGCAGCTGCTCGCGCCAAAAACCCACGCCAGATCGCGGCCCCGAAAAGGCTGCGGCGGAAGGTAGTGAGGGCGAGGAAGAATCCTTACTCGAGAAGCGCGGGGCTCGATCCCTCCACCCGGAAATGGCAGATCTCCCGGCGCTCTGATCTGAGATTTGGGGTGGGAGGGGTGGTGTGTCGCCGGGGTGGGGGGTGTGGTGTTCTGTGTGAGTGTTTCGGTTTCTTCCTCGCCCCCCTTTTTTTATTTTTGTTTATTTTTTTTCCGCGACGCTCACAACTACCTTCGCATCAGATCTGCCCCCCTTTTTATAGGCTGCCGGATGCACGCATTTTTGTGAGTCCAGAGTTTTATTTACGCTAATCTTAGGGTTGTATCGCTAAATTCTCCTCGGTTGAATCGCCACGGTTTGGTTTTCATGAAGGTGACAAGAACTCCATGAAGAGAAAACAATAACAACGTGAGAGGAATATGCAAGGTGTCATACATTAAGAAAAATGAACGTCCCGTTAGGGTTAGCATCATTTTCACTTCTCACTCCAAACGACTTGGCACGGCAGTGATACTCCTTTATTGACGCCAAGTTTGTTTTGCATCGGAATAACGTTATATTATTTAGAAGGTGTTTGTTTCAGCGAGTTTTGCCCGTTATCCCTTTACGCCGTAATGGGGAAACGTTACTTGTGTTTGTTTAATGGACACCGTAAACACATTCCCTCGTAAACGGGTCCAGCCCAGTTATCGATCGATACCGCCCACCCCCCACCGGTAATTGCGGTACCGTTCCCTCCTCTCCCCGCACGATCCCTTCTTCCTCCCCTCCCGGCTCCCGAGACACTCCTCCGCGCACGACCCCCTCCTCCTTCCCCTCAAGCGCACTCCTCCCCGTCACGCCCCCTCTTCCCCCTCCTCGTTCCCTGCCGCCGAGATCGGAGTAGCCGATGGCGTCTGTGATCGGAAAGTGCTGGCGGCGCTTGACATCGGAGGCTGCCAACAGCGCACGTGCTTGGGGATGGCTGGCGGCGCACAAGACCCGAGCATCAGGCGGTGCACAAGACCCGAGCGTCCGGCAGCGCTTGATCCCGGGGCTGTCGGCGGCGCTTTATTTCGCAGACGACCGGCGATGCACAAGATCCGAACGGCCAATGGCGCTTGATCTCGAGGGCGGACGGCGGCGGTTGATTTCGAGGACGGCTAGCGGCGTTTGAGATCCTGGTTGGCTGGGGTCAAGCAAGAGCAAGCCATCTACGGGGAGGATGGCGGCCGGCGAGCAACAAGGCCGAGCAAGAAGAGCAGAGCGATGGTAATCGATTCCTTTACCTGAACGTGAACCAAACAAACTTGCAAAAAACTGATTACACCTCCTTAAACGCCGTGATCTGATTACGTTAACGTTGCCTTCACCATTTATGCAGCCAAACACCTCCTTAGTAAGTTAAGTTTAAAAATGAAACATCTAGTAAGTTCCATCCCAAAAAGATCTTGCTCAATATACTAGAGTTAAGAATTAGCCACACAAATAAAAAAGGGTGGTAAGAACATCTCCGATAACTCCCTTTGTTTCCTTTATATCAAGGAAGTTCGGCAAATTTTTTTGCTTCAATAGCTTCATTTTGTTCATTTTTTACCCAATACTCCCCTCAAGACCATGGCGACCACGTTTCACCCCCACCGCCCCCCCAACTGATGTCCCATGTTCACTCCATCCCTTGTCGTTAAGTATCGCCCGGTCACTGGAGCATCGCCATCGACCATCGGGTCATCGTCGATCTCCTGCGCTCTTCCTTCTCCTCAGGGACCAGCGTCGGTGCGCTGCCTCCCCGGCTTAGAAGCGCCGCTCTACCCTTCTGAAAAACAGAGGGTACATAACAACCACGCAGAAGATATTTCAGACCCGAAACAAACAAATGATTGTCCCTCGTTTGAGAAAAGAAACTATGAGCATGATTTTCCCTAGAAAATACCATAAAATGAAGAGATAACACTTTGTTTATCGTTATATGGTGCATATTGTGCTATCTCACCATGGATGTGTGACTATATTCTCTACCAACTACAAGGCAACATGTCACAACTTTAATTTCGCTATAGTATCAAAGGCATGTTGTAACTTTATTGACCATGTATGTTCAGATTCTACCTAACTATAACAACATTAAAGTGCATCCAATAGCCAACTCACGTATTACAACTATTTATTCGACTATAGATGACAAAAAAGTCACTCTTTCCATGCACCCATAGACTCAAGAAGCCCTTTAATAGGTAGATGCATTTGCAGCTAATTAGGAACTTAAACATGCCAACTAATGCATGGGCCAAACCGTTCCAATAATCAATTTGGTGCAACCTCTTTTTATGTCACAAGCCTTCTATATCTTCAAAAAAAGATCACAAATCATCCCAATAAAAATGAATATTCAAGTTAAAGCAACTGAGATTCCATAAGTATATAGTACTATATGTGTGTGTGGGGGGGGGGGGCAATAGATGTAGACCATGTGAATATAAGTATCAATCTTAGTTTACATGTTGGCAAGAATTGCGATCTTAGCCTAGAATGCCAATGGAAGTTATAATCAAGAAGAAAGTCAACAAAGTAGCGCACAAATGGGAAAGAAAACTCCATCAAGCAAATATATCTAGGACTATATCTTATTTCATTTATTTGCCAAAATAAATCTTGTTACATTTACCTTTAGACTATGATTTGTTGTCTCGGTGTGATTACTTCCACACTAGACTAGCGCAGAAATGGGAAAGAAAACTCCGTCAAGCAAATATATATAGGACTATATCTTATTTCATTTATTTTCCAAAATAAATCTTGTTACATTTACCTTTAGACTATTATTTGTTGTCTTGCTGTGATTACTTTCACACTTGACTCAGGTTTTATACTACGAATAGTAGTGCGATCGTTGTTGCTCATAATTTTAAGGGAATGGTCAGGATATCAACATGGTAAATGTTACTTTATATGGTATTGTTGACACGACCAGGCCAGGCACATGTTTCACATGTCTTCCCTTCACTCTGTACATGTAGTAATCCTTAAACCGGGTCGTGCGCATGATTTGCTCTCGGCAATGTCTTTAGACTCCCTAATGCATATGTAGGTAATATAGTCATTATTTTCAGGAATAACATCATTACTTTTAGAAGAAAAAAATAGTAGTGAAAAAGGATGATAAAAGAGGACCCCAAAAAATACGAGCTCGGAGGCTCATATTGACTGTTAAGGGCGAGCGTGGTTACCTGCACCAATTTTTGCTCCTTTCCATCACAAATTCTGCTTGGCTGAGCTAATACATACTATATGCCATGTTGTGCACGTTGTTTGGTTGATCAACAACCCTATGTGGGCAGCTTACTAGGAACCACCCTAACCACTATTGACATTTGCATGTTACATACGAACACAAGGGCACAAGAAAACCACAATGACGATGAATTGGACAAAGATGATGAGAGCCTGATAGAGTGGAAACTACTGACTGGCCGTTCCTAACGGTCCTAGTTGAAAGGTGCTTTGAGGTTCGTGAATGCCAAAATTTTGATGCAACCCAGCTAACCAAATAGCCAAAAATGCATCCCAAAGGCCTGGTTGGGGAGAATGCAGGTGACAAAACACGCCCTTAGTACGAACAAATTGGAAGGGTTGGTAGTAAACTATTTGCCTCAAAATCAACAGTCCACACATGAAACAAGCTTTCGTTCCACTTTGTATGTAAAAAGGCAAACGGACAAAGCAATACAAGGTGGCGGGGAGAAACCCATACAAGCCAAACAAAGGATAAAAAGGGCAACCGAGAGGGCAATGAGGATGCCAACAAACCGTAGGCGAACAAGGAAACAAGGGTAGCCACATAACATGAGGCGACCTTCTACTTGTGAGCTGCGTTGGGATTTCCTCGAAGAGGAGAGGATGATGCAGTACAGTAGAGATAAGTATCTCCCTCGGTTAAGAACCAAGTTTATCAATCCAGTAGGAGAACCACATATAACCTCGTTAGCAGCACCTACACACACAAAAGCAAATACTTGCACCCAACACAAACAAGGGGGTTGTCAAGTCCCTTGGCGGTTAATTGTAAGGATCAAATCTCGTAGTGATAGATAGATAGATTAAAACACAAAATAAAATAATGGTGAATAAATTATAGCAAGGTATTTTTTAATTGCGTATATGATAAAAGTAGACCCCGGGGCCATAGTTTTCACTAGAGGCTTCTCTCTTGAACAAAAGCATATGGTGGGTAAACAAATTACTGTTGAGCAACTGATAGAAAAGCGCATAGTTATGACGATATTCAAGGCAATGATCGTGTATATGGGCATCACGTACGGGACAAGTAGACCGACTCATGCCTGCATCTACTACTATTACTCCACCCATCGACCGCTATCCATCATGCATCTAGGGTATTAAGTTAATAAAAACAGAGTAACGCCTTAAACAAGATGACATGATGTAGACAAAGTAAACCCAATCAATATGAATAAACCCCATATTTTTATCCTTAATGGCAATGATACAAATACATGTCATGTCCCTTCTGTCACTAGGACTAAGCACCGCAAGATCGAACCTTTCACAAAGCACCTCTCCCATTGCAAGATAAATCAATCTATTTGGCCAAACCAAACGGATAGATTGGAGAGAAATACAAAGCTATAACAAATCATGCATAAAATAATTCAGAAAATACTCAAAATATTTCTCATGAATAATCTGATCATAAACCCACAATTCATCGGATCCTAACAAACACACCACAAAAAAAGGATTATCTCAAATAGATCTCCAAGAACATCGATGAGAACATTGTATTGAAGATCAAAGAGGGAGAAGAAGTCATCTAGCTACTCGCTATGGACCCGTAGGTATGTGGTGAACTACTCACGTATCATCGGAAGGTCATCAAGGTTGATGCAGAAGCCCTCCATGATCGATTCCCCCTCCAGTAGAGTACCGGAGAAGGCCTCCAGATCGGATCTCGAAGGAACAAATGCTTGCAGCGGCGGAAAAAGTATTTCAGGTGGCTCTCTGATGTATGGGAATGTTTGGGAATTTATGTTGGGGAACGCAGTAATTTCAAAAAAAAAAATCTTACGATCACGCAAGATCTATCTAGGTGATGCATAGCAACGAGAGGGGAGGGTGTTGTCTACGTACCCTCGTAGACCGAAAGCGGAAGCGTTATGATAACGTGGTTGATGTAGTCGTACGTCTTCACGATCCGACTGATCCTAGCACCGAAGGTGCGGCACCTCCACGATCTATACACGTTCAGCTCGGTTACGTCCCACGAACTCTAGATCCAGCTGAGGTCGAGGGAGAGTTTCGTCGGCACGACGGCGTGGTGACAGTGATGATGAAGTTACCGGCGCATGGCTTCACCTAAGCACTACGACGATATGGCCAAGGTGGAAATCCATGGAGGAGGGCACCGCACACGGCTAAAAGATCAACTTGATCAACTTGTCCATGGGGTGCCCCCTCCCCCGTATATAAAGGAGGGGAGGAGGGGGCTGGCCGACCTCATGGTGCGCCCCCAAGGGGGGATTCCTACTCCTACTAGGAGTAGGTTTCCCCCCTTTCCTAGTCCAACTAGGAGGGGAAGGAAGGGGAAGAGAAGAAGAAGGAAAGGGGGCCCGGCCCCTTCCCAATTCGTATTAGGCTTGGGAGGGGGGCGTCCCACCTCTTGGCCGCCTCCTCTCTCTGCCACTAAAGCCCATGTAGGCCCATTAAGCCCCCGAGGGGTTCCGGTAACCCTCTGGTACTCCGGTTTTATCCGAAACTCATCTGGAACACTTCCGTTGTCCGAATATAGTCGTCCAATATATCAATCTTTATGTCTCGGCCATTTAGAGACTCCTCGTCATGTCCGTGATCACATCCGGGACTCCGAACAACCTTCGATACATCATATCAATAAACTCATAATACCAATCGTCATCGAACGTTAAGCGTGCGGACCATACGGGTTCGAAAACTATCTAGACATGACCGAGACACGTCTCCGGTCAATAACCAATAGCGGAACCTGGATGCTCATATTGGTTCCTACATATTCTACGAAGATCTTTATCGGTCAAATCGCATAACAACATATGTTGTTCCCTTTGTCATCGGTATGTTACTTGCCCGAGATTCGATCGTCAGTATCATCATACCTAGTTCAATATCGTTATCGGCAAGTCTCTTTACTCGTTCCGTAATACTTCATCCCGCAACTAACTCATTAGTTACAATGCTTGCAAGGCTTATAGTGATGAGTATTACCGAGAGGGCCCAGAGATACCTCTCCGAAACACGGAGTGACAAATCCTAATCTCGATCTATGCCAACACAACAAATACCTTCGGAGACACCTATAGAGCACCTTTATAATCACCCATTTATGTTGTGAAGTTTGGTAGCACACAAAGTGTTCCTCTGGTATTCGGGAGTTGCATAATCTCATAGTCTTAGGAACTTGTATAAGTCATGAAGAAAGCAGTAGCAATGAAACTGTCATGATCATAATGCTAAGCTAACGGATGGGTCATGTCCATCACATCATTCTCCTAATGATGTGATCTCGTTCATCAAATGACAACACATGTCTATGGTTAGGAAACATAATCATCTTTGATTAACGAGCTAGTCAAGTAGAGGCATACTAGGGACTATATGTTTTGTCTATGTATTCACACATGTACTAAGTTTCCGGTTAATACAATTCTAGCATGAATAATAAACATTTATCATGAATTAAGGAAATAAATAATAACTTTATTATTGCCTCTAGGGCATATTTCCTTCAGTCTCCCACTTGCACTAGAGTCAATAATCTAGATTACATAGTAATGATTCTAACACCCATGGAGTCTTGGTGTTGATCATGTTTTGCTCGTGGAGGAGGCTTAGTCAACGGGTCTGCAATATTCAGATCCGTGTGTATCTTGCAAATCTCTATGTTCCCCTCCGACACTTGATGACGGATGGAATTGAATTGTCTCTTGATGTGCTTGGTTCTCTTGTGAAATCTGGATTCCTTTGCCAAGGCAATTGCACCAGTATTGTCACAAAAGATTTTCATTGGACCCGATGCACCAGGTATGACACCTAGATCGGATATGAACTCCTTCATCCAAACTCCTTCATTTGCTGCTTCCGAAGCAGCAATGTACTCTGCTTCACACGTAGATCCCGCCGCGACGCTCTGCTTGGAACTGCACCAACTGACAGCTCCTCCATTCAATAAAAATATGTATCCGGTTTGTGACTTAGAGTCATCCGGATCAGTGTCAATGCTTGCATCGACGTAACCGTTTACGACAAGCTCTTTTTCACCTCCATAAATGAGAAACATATCCTTAGTCCTTTTCAGGTATTTCAGGATGTTCTTGACCGCTGTCCAGTGCTCCACTCCGGGATTACTTTGGTACCTTCCTGCTATGCTTATAGCAAGGCTCGCATTAGGTTTGGTACACAACATTCCATACATGATAGAACCTATGGCTGAAGCATAGGGAATGACTTTCATTTTCTCTCTATCTTCTGCAGTGGTTAGGCATTGAGTCTGACTCAACTTCACACCTTGTAACAAAGGCAAGAACCCCTTCTTTGACTGATCCATTTTGAACTTCTTCAAAACTTTATCAAGGTATGTGCTTTGTGAAAGTCCAATTAAGCGTCTTGATCTATCTCTATAGATCTTGATGCGCAGTATGTAAGCAGCTTCTCCGAGGTCTTTCATAGAAAAACTCTTATTCAGGTATCCCTTTATGCTATCTAGAAATTCTATATCATTTCCAATCAACAATATGTCATCCACATATAATATCAGAAATGCTACAGAGCTCCCACTCACTTTCTTGTAAATACAGTGATGCAGAGCATCCTACGGTCATCACCATGTAAAGAGTCTGTTTGGCAAGTGACACATGCGACCTCTACTTCTCATACATAAAGGTGAATCTTCTCCTTTACATGTGTTCACTTGACCCCTTCGAGGATGGTATACTACTTGACACTCCACCCGTGTGGATGCATAGGTATCGCCGGAGCTTCGCGGACGACGAGGAGGAGTGCAAGCGCCAAGGAACAACTACACGATCCGTGAGGGAAGCGTGGAAGCGAAGACGGAAGAATATGGAGCTGCGGAGTCCCCAGAGGCCGGACGACCGACGTGCCATCGGACGTCCGACAATCTACAGCCACCGGACGACCGGACTACGCCGGACGTCCGACACCTGGAACTCTAGCCGGCCCAAGAGTCCTGCCGACAAGATCTACAATGACCGGACGACCGACCGAGACCGGACGCCTGACACCTCCCAAGCCGCGGACGACCGAGCGCCACCGGAAGACCGGTGCCATGGCGACAGAACGATATTTACGGAAGTCCAAAGCCTTTCGGACGTCCGGACCGTCCTGAACCTCCGGATGTCCGACATCGACCGGTCGTCCGACGCCTGTGTGCGCAGCCGCGGGCCTTTGGCCTTGTATCCCTCTCCCACTTACCCCTTTGTAGCTTAGACTATAAATAGACCACCTCCTCCTCCTTTCTAGGGTTAGCAAATATGATAGCTCATTCTTAGGTGAGCTTTGCTCCTACCTCCTCCTCTTGAGAGAGAGAGACCACTCCCATGGAGTTCAAGACCTCCATGTGAGAAGATCCTGCGGGATATCATCAAGACCCCCTCATGGGAAGATCCGTCTAGGATACCATCAAGACCTCCTCTTGGAGATGAACTCTACCTTGTATCTTTCCTTTAGTTGTTCATGTACCCTTGTGGATCTTGTGTGTTTGATTGTCTAGTGCATGTGTGATTGGACTTGTTCTTGAGTGCTTCCCCTTGTGATTTCTCCCCGTTCTTCCCCGTGTTATTGGTAGGATTTTCCTCCAAACGTGAAAGATCGGGCCACTAGGGTTCTACCCTACATCATCTTGGTATCATGAGCCACGTTGATCACGTTTTTGGAGCCCCTACCCCGTGTTTTCTAGCTTGATTTTGTTGTTTTTATCCTAAATCCGGAAATCCCCACCAAAAATAGCCCCAATTTTTTTTTGTGATTTGTTGGTTTGATGATGTTTTGTTGATTTTGATCCGTGGATTTGCTTGGTTTCAAGTGGATCTAGCATCTCCCCAAGTCTCCCCATCTTTCATCCATGAAATCACATCAATTTTGACCCCAAAATCCCCAAATTCCGCCTAAAATCGCGTCCCGGATGTGAAATCTCACGTTGGCTGACGGTGTCAAAACTGGCGGATCTCGGGTAGGGGGTCCCGAACTGTGCATCTAAGGCTAATGGTAACAGGAGGCGGGGGACACAATGTTTACCCAGGTTCGGGCCCTCTCTATGGAGGTAATACCCTACTTCCTGCTTGATTGATCTTGATGATATGAGTATTACAAGAGTTGATCTACCACAAGATCGTAGATGCTAAACCCTAGAAGCTAGCCTATGATTATGATTGTTCTTGTCCTACGGACTAAACCCTCCGGTTTATATAGACACCGGAGGGGGCTAGGGTTACACAAAGTCGGTTACAGAGAAGAAAATCTACATATCCGAATTGCCAAGCTTGCCTTCCATGCAAAGGAGAGTCCCACCCAGACACGGGGCGAAGTCTTCAATCTTGTATCTTCATAGTCTAACAGTCCGACAAAAGTACATAGTCCGGCTGTCCGAGGACCCCCTAATACAGGACTCCCTCAGTAGCCCCTGAACCAGGCTTCAATGACGACGAGTCCAGCGCGCAGATTGTCTTCGGCATTGCAAGGCGGGTTCTTCTCCAAATCCCTGAGTACCTGTTGTAACGAGCAGTGTCCGGCTTCCCATTAATGTTGCACTCCTCGGCTTCTGTACCTTAATAATGGCAGTCTCCACATGTTGAGCGAATGCGAGAAGTCGGGGCATTTTTACATTTGCCACCCTAACCATGTAAGTAAATCGTCTATTAAAGAGACGGGGATCCTCAGATCCAAATCACACCATCTTCCCCAAGCGAGGATCCATCAGAGCGCGCTCGAAAAAGCCATCCCATCATGGCCAACCATCGCAGCTCCTCCTCTCGCTCCCATAGCGCTAAGCCAGGTGATTGGGTGAAGTGTTCTATATCCCATGACCAATTGGTGGAGTTGTAGACCCAGAGGTTTCTCCTGTCTGCATATCTTGTCCCCGTTCGAGCCGGATTAGCCACTTACGATGGCGGGGAGCAAGCAGAGAGTTTCCCCAACCCATCTAGGGGGGGCGAGTATGCCTTATCCCTTACTTGCTGAGGGGCCTCGGATTTCCAATCCATCCGCTCCTCCGCGGGCTCCTGGAGTATTACAGCCTCTAGCTGCATAACTTCACTCCTGCCTCCATACTGCACATCGTGGGTTATGTCGCCCTTTGCGAGCTATTTCTGGGTTGCGAAGCTCATTTCAAGCTATGGAAGAGGCTATTCTGCCTCGTCCCTCGCAATCAGGAGGGATCAATATACCAAGTGGGTGGAGCCGAAATATGGCGCATCGCCGTGACCGGATACCTGTCCGGCACTCTGAAGAAGACATCTGAAGACTGGCCTTCGGAGTGGTTTTATATAGAGGACGCCCCCCTTCCGAACCCTATCCGGATGGGTTTTCCTGAGTTTGCCAATGCCCCACTGAAGAAACGCTGCAGCTGGCGTCCCCGGAGCCCCCAGGAGGAAGATAAAAGAGAGGTCCTTTATCTGATGGGCAGGATAAAAATGCTGGCCAAATCTGGATTGACAATAATCGAGGTTACGTCAGTATGCATAATGCGGGGGGTCCAGCCGCTCTAGTATAGGGGGCGTCCCATGTGGCACTTTAATGAAGAAACGATGCCACCCGCTGCGGTCGGAAAGGTCCGGACTCCGCCACCGCCCTGGCGAAAATATTGTCCGACTTGTATAAAGGAGAAGAAGAGGAGTTTACCCACATTAAGCCACGGGATGGATTTTCCATGTACAACCCCCCGAGCTGGGTGAGCTGCTATCTTTTACTCAACTCCATTCATTCCCACATTCTTTCATCACAAATATTTACCTTGCTAATTCATAGCAGGAACTGCGAAAATCTGTGAGGGAGGTCCACAGCTTGTCTCCACAGCCAGAGGACCACAACTGGGCCCTTGACCCCGGACTTGAAGAAGATCCGGACATATTTGTGGAGCTTGTCGACAGGACATTTTACCAAGCAAGCTGTGATGGCGCCTTGGTGGCTATCATAGCAGACTACCCCGGCCTACTCGCTGCATAACATGTAAGTAAAACCAGAGTCCTAACTTCTGAGAAGGACCCCTTCCTTACGCCTTAGCCACCGCACATGCATTGCGCTTTATAGGGAAGGCCATCGGGGCGCCGTGCCGAACCCGCGGTGACTCACCAACAAGGGGCACCGAAGTCGGGTAGGCTTAAAAGGAAGGCGGTCAGGACTGAGATGCCGTCGCAGAGGTATGATTAAAAACCTGCTCCGTGATTATCGTCTTTAAAATATAACAATGTCCACTGTGCCCTGGCAGAAAAAGCACTCGACGGACTGTGCCCGGAGATCTTGCCGTCCACGCCTCCACCAACCGGACTCCAGAGCCGGACTCAAGGGCGGAGGCTGACATGGGGACAATGCCGGACGGTCCTCCTACAGAGGATGTGGATAGAATATCCGCCACAAATTACGAAGTGGAGAGCGCTATGAATCACCGGCGTCGACGGGCCGTACTCCGCAACCCTAATTTCTCCGAAGAGGTGTTTAATGCCTTCAACTCGGGAGACGCGTACATCCGAGCTGCTCAAGGTGGGCTTGCTAGAGCCACAGACTAGTATTTAAAGGATATACGGGTAAGAAAAATATGATAATTATGTATATCAGTAACCCCTGAGACTTGAAATAGTTGCACAACTGATTTAAGGATCATTGTATGGATAGGTTCTTATGGAGAAGAACACCCATTTGTCTCAAGAGCTGGAGGAGTGCAAAGCCCAGCTAAGGGCCACAGTTGCCGGAATGGAGAGATCCAAGAAGGCCTCATCTGGTAATACTTGTCTTGATCAAAGAGAACATAATTATATGTACCAGTTAGTATTCGGCATGTTTGCAAATCTAACAATAGATTCTGCAGACAATCCTGGAGTGAATCTGGAGATCGTACAAGAGGATGAGCAACATGCTCAACGACAGCTAGAGGCTGGCGAGTGTGTGCTTATGCGGGTTAGGCGAGAGAAAAACGATCTCCAGGATGCCAATACCTGGTTGGGCGTTGAACTGGAAGATGTTCGGGCCCAGCTTGCTGACTCCGTGAAGGAGAACAAAAGGCTTCGACGTGGCATTTTGAGTATGTGCTCAAACGAACCTTTATATAGTTCGGGGAAGAAACATGCTAACAGAGTTATATCTGTAGGTATGCTGACGGGTTGTCCTGAAGAAAAGATGCCTAGATCCGCAGGTGATCTGCTGCAAGAGCTGTCACAACTGCACGAACAAGTTCGACAGGTGATGCAGGGTGTTGCCCATGCCTTGTGGCCGTCCGCCCCCCTGCCAGGAGGCATGGGGGGAGCTTGTAGAGATGCTCAAGGGAGCGCGGCGGCGCTTCCACTTATGGAAGATATCGGCCTGCCGACAAGATGCGAGGGAAGCCTGGGCCATGGTAAAAACTCGGTACACCAAGGTTGATCCGAATCACATGGCCCTGGTCGGACCTATAGGGTCAGATGGGAAAGAGATTCCCGCTAGTCCAGTATATGACCAGGTAGGATTAGTCGCAAAGTATTCCCAACAGGGTTGTAGGCTAGACAGCCTGCTGGATGGTATAGAAGAAGAATTTAGCCAGTCTAAGTGACTGTGTACTTTAATTGACATATTTTATCTCTAGCCGGATTGTAAATCATTTCTCATGGCGGACCTTTTCGCTTCAACCTCCGGACCTGACAGTCCAAAGTGTATCCGAATACCCGCTCAGTTATGTAAACCGGGGTACGCATGGAAACCAGGCATAGGGGTCATAAGTGCTTGAACAGACAAGTACCCAACTAGCTATGTTATATTACATGGATAGTAAGAAACATCTTCCAGGGAGAATAGTTCCGTTAAGGGTTCCTTTCCCTGGGTATGCATGCATTAATGTGCATGTCTGAACTGCGGACAAAGACGCAGGATATAAAACATCTGGGGGTTTATATTGTAATAGATAAGAAACATCTTTTGTTCACTGACCGAATATTCCCTTAAGAACTCTAGCTTTCGGCTTCACCCAGTCTGAGGTACACGTCCGGCGAACCCGGCAGTAACAATCGCAGAGGTGCTCCCCTTATGCCCTAGCCGAACTAACGGGAACGTAGGGCATAAACACAGGAGCCAGGAAACCCAGCTTGGCCAAAACTTAAGTCATATCGATGCATATAATGGCGAAGAAAAGGTACATATGGAAAAGTGACACATATGTAGTGGTCATGAAGCCCAGAAGATAATTATATTAAGCTTCTATATAAGAAGCCCCCAGGTATGATGAGCACGCATAGCGCGTCAAGATTGTGTAGTCGAGTCACAATTGAAGCTTTTTAGGGCCATAAAAGAAAGAAAGAAAGAAAGAAAGAAAGAAAGAGGATATAATTTAAAAAGTGTGGAGGTAAGGCGACGAACACAGAGTTCGGCGCTAGGCGTAGAATCTTCGAAGTCTGGCCGCGTTCCATGGGTTCGGCTCGAGTTGATTATCTGATGCATCATGCAGGCGGTACGCTCCTCCGGTGAGAACTTTATCAATGATGAAGGGACCCTCCCACTTGGGCTTGAGCTTGTCCTTTTTCTTCTCCGGTAGGCGTAGAACAAGTTCACCAACGTTATAAGTTTTGGCCCGTACTTCTTTGCTTTGATACCTTCGAGCATGTTGCTGATAGAATGTGGAACAGGCTTTTGCGACGTCGCGCTCCTCCTCTAGGGCATCTAGACTATCCTGCCGATCAAGCTTGGCTTCTCTCTCTTCATACATGCGCACTCGAGGTGAGTCATGAATGATATCGCAGGGCAATACCGCCTCTGCGCCGTATACCATGAAGAATGGTGTGTATCCGGTAGTGCGATTTGGCGTGGTCCACAGTCACCATAGTATGGAGTCGAGCTCCTCGACCTAGTGCGTATCTGATTCCTTCAAGGACCACACTAGTCTGGGTTTAATGCCGCTCATAATAAGACCATTTGCTCGTTCGACTTGACCGTTTGTTTGGGAGTGATAGACGGAGGCGTAGTCGAGATTAATTCCCATGTTGCCACACCAAGTTTTTACCTCGTCAGCTGTGAAGTTGGAGCCATTATCGGTGATGATGCTGTGGGGGACACCGTAACAGTGTACAACCCCTGATATGAAGTATATCACTGGTCCGGATTCGGCCGTTTTAACTGGTTTGGCCTCTATCCATTTGGTGAATTTATCTACCATGACTAATAAGTATTTTTTCTTATGGCTTCCTCCTTTAAGGGGTCTGACCATATCGAGCCCCCAGACCGCAAAGGGCCAAGTGATGGTGATTGTTTGGAGGGCGGTAGGTGGCATATGGCTTTGGTTGGCAAAAAGCTGGCAACCAACACAATGTTGGACGAGGTCCTGTGCGTCTGCTCGGGCTATCGGCCAGTAGAAACCTGTACGGAAGGCCTTGCTTACGAGGGCGCGAGCTGTGGCATGGTGGCCGCCGAGTCCAGCATGAATTTTGGCCAAGAGCTGCTGCCCTTCCTCTTCGGAGATGCATCTTTGGAGTACTCCGGTAGAGCTTTTCTTATAAAGCTCTCCCTCGTGAACCTTGTAGGCTTTAGAGCACCGCACGATGCAACGTGCCTCATTTTGGTCCTCGGGGAGTTCCTGCTTATTTAGGTAGGCTAAGTAGGGTTCTGTCCACGGGGCGATGACAGCCATGATCGCGTGGGCCGAAGGTGTTATTTTAGTGGCAGAGCCTCTGATTATGTCAGTGTGTTCGGGATCTGGGGTTGTGGTCGGATCTAGACTAGTATTGCCGGTCTCCCCTTGCCATACCATGGACAGCTTGAACAGCATTTCCAAGAAAACATTAGGTGGGACGGGGTCACGCTTAGCGCTGATGCGGGCGAGGATATCCGCCGCTTGATTGTTTTCTCGGACCACATGATGGAATTCGAGCCCCTCGAACCGAGCTGACATTTTGAGGATGGCATTGTGGTAAGCCGCCATTTTCGGGTCCTTGGCGTCAAAGTCTCCATCTATTTGAGATATTGCAAGGTTTGAATCCCCACGTACCTTGAGGCGTTGAATGCCCATGGAGACCGCCATCCAAAGACCGTGCAACAGAGCTTCGTATTCGGTTGCATTGTTGGAGTTTGTGTATAGTATTTGGAGTACGTATTGGACTGTATCTCCGGTGGGGGATGTCAGGACAACACCCGCTCCCAGACCAGCCAGCATCTTAGAGCCGTTAAAATGCATGATCCAATTGGAGTATGCGCCGTACTCTTTAGGGAGTTCGACTTTTGTCCATTCAGCGACAAAGTCAGCCAATACTTGCGACTTAATGGCTCACCGTGGTTTATATATGATGTCGAACGAGAGGAGCTCGATGGCCCACTTAGCAATCCGGCCCATGGCATCACAGTTATTTATTATATCGTTGAGTGGTACTTCAGAGGCCACCGTGATTGAACACTCTTGAAAGTAGTGTCGTAGTTTCCGGGATGCCATGAAGACCGCGTATGCTATCTTTTGATAATGTGGGTACCGTGACTTGCATGGTGTGAGGACAGTGTATACGTAGTATACCGGCTTTTGAAGAGGGAACTTATGTCTGTCCTCCTCTTGTTCGACGACGAGCACTGCGCTTACAACTTGGTGCGTTGCAGCTATATATAACATCATGGGTTCGCCGATGTTTGGTGCGGCCAGGATTGGATTGTTGGCCAAGAGGGCTTTTATTTCTTCCAGTCCGGCCGTAGCCGCATCCATCCACTCGAAGTGTTCGGTGCATCGAAGAAGGTGATAGAGAGGTAGTGCCTTTTCTCCCAATTGGGAGATAAAGCGGCTTAGGGCAGCCACACATCCAGTTAATTTCTGGATTTGCTTGAGGTCTGTTGGGGTAGCCAACTATGACAAAGCTCGGATTTTAGCTGGATTTCCTTCAATTCCTCTATTGGAAACGATGAAGCCCAGGAGCTTTCCGGTAGGAACACCGAAAACGCATTTTTCCGTATTGAGCTTGATGTCATATGTTCGGAGATTGTCGAATGTAAGCCTCAGGTTGTCTATTAAAGATTCGACGTGTCTGGTTTTAATGACCACGTCGTCTATGTATGCCTCAACTGTTTTGCTGATTTGTTTTTCCAGGCATGTCTGAATCATGCGTTGATAGGTTGCACCGGCATTTTTGAGCCTGAAAGGCATGGTGTTAAAACAGAAGGGGCCGTATGGAGTGATGAATGCCGTTGCGGCTTGATCAGACTCCGCCATCTTGATTTGATGGTATCCAGAGTACGCGTCGAGGAAGCACAATGAGTCGTGTCCTGCGGTAGTGTTGATGATTTGATCGATGCGGGGGAGAGGGAAGGGATCCTTAGGGCAAGCCTTATTAAGGTCCTTGAAATCGACACATAGGCGCCAGGATTTGTCCTTCTTTGGTACCATCACCAGGTTTGCTAGCCAGTCCAGGTGTTTTATTTCTCTGATGAATCCAGCTTCGAGTAACTTGGCTAGCTCCTCTCCCATGGCTTGTCGTTTAGGTTCTAAAAAGCGCCAAAGAGTCTGCTTGACCGGCTTGTATCCCTTTAGTATGTTTAGGCTATGCTCGGCCAGCCTGCATGGGGTGCCAGGAGAAGATGTCCCAATTCTCGCGCAAGAACTCTCATAGTGCAGCGTCTATTGTGGGGTTCAGCTATGCCTCGATGGCTGCTGTTTTTGTAGAGTCCGTTGGGTGGACTTGGAATTTGACTATTTCGTCCGCTGGTTTGAAAGAGGTGGACTTGGATCGCTCGTCGAGTATCACGTCGTCCCTGTCCACTGTAGAGCGCAGCGCAGTTAGCTCTTCGGTCACGAGGGCTTTGGATAATGCCTCAAGGGCAGCACGGCGGTTTTATTTTTGGCGCGGAGTGCTACATCCGGATCACTAGCCATAGTGATGATTCCATTGGGTCTGGGCATCTTGAGCTTCATGTACCCGTAATGGGGGATAGCTTGGAAGCTCGTGAATGCATCCCACCCTAAAAGGGCGTGGTATCCGCTACTGAACAGGGCCACTTGGAATGTGATTTCTTCGGACCTATAATTCTCCGGTGTGCCGAATACCACATCTAGTGTGATTTTTCACGCACATCATGCCTTCCGACTAGGGATAATTCCTCTGAAGGTCGTGCTGCTTTGCTCAATGCGGCTCTTGTCTATTTCTATTTTGTTGAGAGTTTCCTCATAGATGAGGTTTAATCCACTGCCACCATCCATGAGCACTTTAGTAAGCCGGAAAGCCGTCCGCAATTGGACTAAGGACCAAAGCGGCTGGCGCTTTGACTATTCGGAATTAAGGTTCGTCACTGGCATTGAAGGTTATGGCCGTGTCGTTCCATGGATTTATTGCTGCAATGTGGCAGACTTCGGTGAGGCTGCGGAGTGCCCACTTGCGCCTGTTATTTGAGGCAAAAGTCTCGAAGATTGTCAATACCGTAATGTTATTTTCTGCGGGATGATGCTCTGCGGTATTGCTGATGAGGAGATCCTCGCCGCTCTTGGCCACCTGCCGGAGTATCCAACATGCTCTAAGGCTGTGTGTTGGTATGGTATCTGGTGTGGTGTGAATTTTACATGGCCCATTGAGCCATCCCTCCAATATGGTTCCACGCCCTGTAGTGGGCTTTGGTTTCTTCGTAATTGGATCGGGTGACTTGCGAGAGTGCACCCTTTTAGTTCGGATGAGGGGTTTAGTGAGAGCCAGAGGATCCCAGAATTTTGCTTGGGTTTTCCAGGCGCTTTCCATCGCATAGTACTTCTGTACTATGGCCGCCAAGTCAGTGAAGTGTGCTATGTCACGGCGACTTATGGCGTTGAGGATTCCCTTGTCTGTGCAATTTTTGCAAAAGAATGAGATTGCATCTTCCTCATTACAAGGAGGAATCTGGCCCAAAAGTGATGTACTGTCTCTTGGGGTTGTTGTCTAATGTGGGAAAGATCGCTTGTATCTGGGTGGGTGGGTGGATTTAAGTCCGAACCCTGACCCGATCTGAGACCCAAGGGCAAAGGAGCTTCCGAACTTGGCGATTCGGGTTCCGGGATGTTGCCCAATTTTTCTGGCCCGATGTCTGATTCTAGGTTCGAAGCTTGGGCCATATCCTCCCATAGATGGGTATCCGGCTCGGGGAGCTCGGGAATCCGGACATAGTTCGTCCTCAAAATAGAGTAATAATCGCTGCATTTCTCCTTCACTACCGCTATCTGATGGGTGACCGGCGGAGGGTTTAATCTCCCTTTGATCGGGTTTAAGCCCAATCCAATCATAGTCTATAGCGACTCCCAAGGCGGCAATGCGATCCAAGAGCTTGTTTAAGAACGAGAGCTCCATTGGATCCATCTGCTCGGTGTATTCTAAGCTAACGTGGAGGCTATTTTTGATGACCCGAGAAGTCATCGTTGGCGCGGCGGCCGAACGGGCGGTCATGACGAAGCCCCCTAGTCGGAGAGTTTGGCCTAAAGCCAGGGCTCTCCTAGAGGTGATGTTGTCCTTGATAACAAGGCGAGCCATCAAGCCTTACCGTGACGGCACAGTGGAACTCTCAGTGAAAGCACCAATGTCGGTGTCAAAACCGGCGGATCTCGGGTAGGGGGTCCCGAACTGTGCGTCTAAGGCTAATGGTAACAGAAGGCGGGGGACACAATGTTTACCCAGGTTCGGGCCCTCTCTATGGAGGTAATACCCTACTTCCTGCTTGATTGATCTTGATGATATGAGTATTACAAGAGTTGATCTACCACGAGATCGTAGAGGCTAAACCCTAGAAGCTAGCCTATGATTATGATTGTTCTTGTCCTACGGACTAAACCCTCCAGTTTATATAGACACCGGAGGGGGCTAGGGTTACACAGAGTCGGTTACAGAGAAGGAAATCTATATATCCGAATTGCCAAGCTTGCCTTCCACGCAAAGGAGAGTTCCACCCGGACACGGGACAAAATCTTCAATCTTGTATCTTCATAGTCCAATAGTCCGGCAAAAGTACATAGTCCGGCTGTCCGAGGACCCCCTAATCCAGGACTCCCTCATTGACCCCGACCCACCGGACGACCGGCGTTTTACGGACGTCCGGACCCCCCCCCCCCCCCCCGAACCATCGGACGACCGACCATCATCGGACGTCCGACACCCCCGTTCCAGTACCAAAACAGCGGATTTCCGGCCATATCCAGACGTCCATCCCACGTCCCAGCCACCGGTCGTCCGACCATCATCGGACGTCCCACCCCTGTAGTTTCACACTTTGGCTGATTTTTGTTTTGTCCATAACTAATTCATCTGAACTCTGATTTTGATGTTCTTTAGCTCGTTTTGAAGCTATTGACACCCCCATCCCACAAAAATACCACCAACATCATTTGACTCCATCAAATTTTGTGAATTTTGGCATCATTGCCAAGTGCAAACCACCACCGCTTTCTGCTACCACCATTTGACTTTAGTCCTTGAGATTTTGAGTTGTGGTTTTTCTGTTTCCTAAGGTGTTTCAGCTAATTAGGAACGGGTCGACATCGACAACACCACCTCTCATCATCGCCAAGGATGGTAACCTTGAAGACACCATTGTATATTACCCTTGCAATTGCATTGATAACCCCTTGCCCATTTTGCGTTACTTGCCTATCGAGACTAGCCATTTGAGTATTGCCGGCAACATTACTTGTGCACATTAGTGATCATTGGTCTACACTTCCCATTGCATACATACCATATCATCATGGTGCATATCTTGGTATCATATCTTGTGTCATAAGTTTGTTCCCGCATATACGCAATTGCTATCTTGGTTTGTGCATTGTGCAAAAGTGGCCATACAAAAAAATGAAATAAAGCTTTTAAGCAAAAGAAAGAGAGCAAAGAAGCTTGTAAGAAAGTGCCATAGCATCATACCACATTGCACATAAGATTGTCATATCCGATCATCTTGGATCATCTTGAGAGAAACACCGGGAACCATACATACATAGCATACCTGGGATAGAAAGTTTATCCATTTTGCATCTATAGGTTGTGCACAAGTATCGTATCCGCCTATTGAGAAATCGTGCTAGCGTCTCTCTTGAGTTGTGCAACACGAGATTTTTCCGTGGATTCCACATTTTGTGATCATTCCTTGGTTGCACGACCCCATTTATCTATCTGTGTGTGTGTTTCCGTGTGCCACATATTGCTATTGGTCTACTTGTTTCGCTTGCGAATTTGTGAATCTCTTTCAACGTTATTGACTCTTGCTAACATTTTGCATCAAATTTTTGTGCCACTATCCTCACCGAGCTCTACCATAAGCTTTACTTGATAGGTGTGAGTGAACAAGTCCGGTACCAATTCCACTATTCTTTCATCTCACATTGAGTGAAACGGGATACATCCTCAACTTTGGAAAAAGGTAACTTGGTATTGTTTATCTCATTTCCTACTCACCTCTACTCGAGTCTTGTGATGGATAGGCAAGGCATTTCACCTTCGGTCTACAACAATAACGACGAGTTCGATGCCATGAACAACAACTCCGACGCCAAGATGCAAGCTCAAATGGAGGAGATCAAAGCACTCATCAAGTCCTACAAGCGATCTTCCTCATCTTCGAGAAGACGCTCAACCTCATATGATGCACACATCAATCATGGCAAAAATGACAAATGAGCAAGTTATAACAGTTTCAGCAGATTAACATCAACATGCACTCTTCCAATAGCATTTCGGGCATCAAGATGAGCTCAAATGAAAATGACGCAATAGAACGAAATGAAGTACTCGTCGAGGCGAACAATTTGACATATTACATGCACGAAACGGAGCTACGGATGCAGAGATGTGATGGCATGAACATGGCATGATTATATGAAAAACTGGGGACTTAGCAGATTTCCTCACCTCGCGGCTAGGGTTGACCGCGACACGGTTTTCGAGGCAGCAGCGGATCTCGTCGGAGACCGGCCGGAGTTGGCGCCGGAGGAGGCGAGGAGGTGGCTGGAGGGGCTTGGGGCCGGCCGGATCCGGTCCGGCCCGACCGGATCTGGCCGCGGCGGGGCAGGACGAAACGGCGCAGGGGGCCGGCGAGGCGCAGTGGAGGAGCTCCGGTGGCCGCCGGCGCTGCGGACCGGGGTCGCCGGCGAGAGCAGAGAAGGCGGCGGCGGGCGGCTCGAGCTCGCGGCAGCGGCGCTCCAGGGGCGGCTGCGAGCGGACGCCGGCGCGGAGGCGGAGGGTCCGAGGCGGCGGGGTTGGCGACGGTGGGGAGCGCGCGGCGGCGGGGCAGTTCCGGCGAGGCGGCGGGGCACGCCGGCGGCGGCGGCGGACGCGGGGGCACCCGCGGGCGGGCGGCGGCGCGCGGTCGGGCTGGGCGGGCCCGCGATGGGCTCGCGCGGGCCAGCGGCGGCGGGTCGGCGGCGAGGCCATGTGGCCGGATCTGGTTGGACGGGGAAGCGGGGCGGACGTGTCCGGCCCGGTCCGGACATGTCCGGCGCGGCGCGGAGGAGAAATTAGGGTTTTGGGGGGGATTTGATCCGCGAAAATGGAAGGGGAGGGCCTTTATATAGGTAGAGGGAGCTAGGAGAGTCCAAATGAGGAGCGGTTTTCGGCCACGTGATCGTGATCAAACGACCGAGAGCATGGAGAGGAGTTTGCTGGGTTTTGGGCCACTTTGGAAGGGGTGTTGGGCTGCAACAAAAGAGGGCTTTACGGTTACCTGGTTAACCGTTGGAGTATCAAACGACCTCCAAATGGCACGAAACTTGACAGGCGGTCTACCGGTGCTATACCAAGGCCGCTTGACAAACCTCGGGCCATTCCGAGAAAGTTTAATACCCGCTCACAATAGAAGACAAAAGGGGAACGCCGGATGACATAGGAGTGCCGGATTGCAAAACGGACAACGGGGAAAAGGCTCGGATGCATGAAACGAACACGTATGCATATGAAAAGCATATGATGACATGGAAAAATGCAACACGCAAGCAGATGACATGGCAACAACGGCGAATAACTGGCAGACACCTGGCGCAACGAATCCGGGGCGTTACAACACTCCTCCACTAACAAGAGATCTCGTCCCGAGATCTTAGGACCGAGACGGAAGGGAAAAGGGATGAGGTGAAACAAGAACTCAAGAGAAGAAGAAAAGAATCGAGAGAACTCGAGAAGAAGAGAGGAACGACGTGAATGACGTGAATCAAAAGTTCAACGAACAAGGTAGACTCTGAAATCACCCGTTCTAACCGGAGTGGTTAGAATGAGAAAAGAAACGAATACGACTGAAAGGATTTAGGTAGCATTCCGGCTGAAAATGGAAGGATTAGAACACGAACTTAAGAAGATGGAATGAAACTTGATGAACTCTTGAAGAATGAATTAAATCCTGAAGAATACCATGAAGAACTCCGGTGACAAAAGATGATGAGATAGAATGAAGGATGAAAGAATAAGATGAGCCTTGTGGTGATTTAGATGGAGGTTCTGACGAGATGGCGGAGGAAATTTGAACTCCGAAAAAGAAAAGAATGAAAGCACTTGGAACTAGAATTTATTCCACAAGAACAAACTCTGAAGGGAGGGATTGCTCACTTGGAAGGAATAAGAATAAGATTTATTTCATGCTTATCCTTCATCAAATTAAATTGATGACAAGCAATGGATTTAGCATACTACTTATTCTTCTTGAGAAAGGATTGAGAAGTGACATATCGCAAACTTGAGAAGGTCTTCATGAACCACCGGTAGGATTGAAAGAATGAATGGATTGATATGATAATCAAGGAAAAAGAATCTTGAACGAACCACCGTAAGAATTCAAAATGACTGATGAAAATAATGAATCACCGGGTAGAATTAGAAGAACAAATATGCTTGAGGGGATTTAGACGCCAAAGAACAGGAAGAACTCGAGCTGATTAAAGAACACTTGAACGAAGCGCCGGGATAATAGAGAATGATAACATGAATGATGGCCTCCGGTGAAACGAAAAAGAAATCAACTCCTGAAATACTCCGGATGGATGAAAAAGATTTGCACGACTGGAAACAATTTGATAGGATAACATCGAGCTAGCACCGCGAATCTCCGGGAGAATGGGCAAGATTTAGAGGAAAAACTCTTCTTCGATCTTCCAAGCTGAGAATGACGACAAGAAACACCACCAAAATTACTGAGATACTCCGGGAGAATGAAGACGAAGAGGTTGAGCCAACAATGAAAAGAATTTGAAATCGATCTTGGATAAGGCATGTGACTGAAGGAATCCATTCTTATGTCACACTTGAAAAGAATTATGAATGACTCCGGGGAAATCAGAAGAGTCAGGTAAGATCCTGGGAAAAGACCTGTGGGTTAGGGCCCACTAAAAAGAAAACACCGTTGGAAAGAGATGTTTAAGAGATAGATGATGCACCGGAACAGTTGAATGATTAGAATGAGGTGACAACCTCGAATTAATTGGAACACAGACGAATCTCCTGAGATGTCTTGAACACTCCGGAATGATAAACTGGCGAGAGACGAACGAGCAGGGAAAAGACTTGAGCCGAGGAAAATAATATGATCAACACCGAATACTTGATTTGAATCCACCGAAAAAGAGAAATGTATGAAGAATGACGAACGAGATTAGAATTCACCGGTTAAAATAATTGACGAAAGACTGAAGGGGTTCCGCACAAATGAAATTGATGCTCGAAATAGACTCAGGCTCCGGGAAGAAGAGGGTGGGAGGGCGGGAAAAACAAAGACAACTGGAAGGGGAAATCGACGAATATCTTGAAGAGAAAACACCGGTTGAAATCATTGAGGAAAGAAAGCAAAGACTTCGCACGAGTAGAAATCATACTCGATTACGGACTCCGGTTCCAAGAAGAAAAGGGAGGGTGGGTGGGAAAAAGAAAGACAACTTCGGACAGGGAAAAACAACAACGTCGGAGGAAGAACTGAGGATTGAACTTGGCAACGATGAAGAGGCTCGAGTCAACTTGACGAGAAATGCACCGGATAAAAAGAGCTGAGGAACAACTACCGGAAAACCAACTGCATGATCCTAAAGAAAATTTGAAAGGGAAGAGAAGTAATTCAAAACACCTACATCAAGATTCCTCACCAGAGCGACGAAGGGGTTGAGGAGTAAAAAGAATTCCTACTCTCCGATATAACTAGACTCTGAAAACAGTTTTCTTCTAGACTCAACATCGGCCAAACTACACGATCAATCAAGGGGGCTCCTAGGGTCGGACCTGGCTCTGATACCAACTTGTCATGCCCAATATGCGACCCTATCCAAAAGGAACTCGAAGGTCCCACCAAGGATAGACCCGCATATTGAAACGCTTTACAAGGTGGATATCATTACATCAACATTACATAATAGTGGGGATACATACAAGAGGCATACGATGCCACACGAATACAACAATACATCATATACAAGATCAACATCCGACTACGGATGAATCATAAACAGAAACTCAAACAATATCCACCCTGCTAGCCCAGGCTGCCGACCTGGAACCTATCCCCTGATCGAAGAAGCAGAAGAAGAAACTCAATGCAAGCAAGCATCGCTCTCGCGTCATGATCATCGGAAAACCTGTACCTGCAACTGTTGTTGTAGTGATCTGTGAGCCACGAGGACTCAGCAATCCCATTACCATGGGTAACAAGACTAGCAAAGCTTAATGGGAAAGGAAGGGGTAAAGTGGTGAGGCTGCAGCAGCGACTAAGCATGATATGGTGGCTAACATACGCAAAGAAGAGCGAGAAGAGAACAAGCGGAACGGTCGTGAAGCTAGCAATGATCAAGAGGTGATCCTGAACACCTACTTACGTCAAACATAACCCAGAAACCGTGTTCACTTCCCGGACTCCGCCGAGAAGAGACCATCACGGCTACACACTCGGTTGATGCGTTTTAATTCGGATCAAGTGTCAAGTTATCTACAACCGGACATTAACAAATTCCCATCTGCCACATAACCGCGGGCATGGCTCTCGAAAGTTTATACCCTGCAGGGGTGTCCCAACTTAGCCCATGACAAGCTCTCGCGATCAACGAAGGAATAGACCTTCTCCCAGGAAGACCCGATCAGTCTCGGAATCCCGGTTTACAAGACATTTCGACAATGGTAAAACAAGACCAGCAAAGCCGCCCGATGCGCCGACAATCCCGATAGGAGCTGCACATATCTCGTTCTCAGGGCAACACCGGATGAGACTAGCTACGAGTAAAACCAGACTTCGAGTTTCCCCGAGGTGGCCCCGCAGGCAGCTCGGTTCGGACCAGCACTTAGACAAGCACTGGCCCCGGGGGGGGGGGCTAAAATAAAGATGACCCTTGGGTTGGCCGACCCAAGGGAAGGGTATAGGTGGTGGTGAGGCAAATGGTAAAACCAAGGTTGGGCCTTGCTGGACAAGTTTTATTCAAAGCGAACTGTCAGGGGGGTCCCATAAATCACCCGACCGCGTAAGGAACGCAAAATCCGGGAACATAACACCGGTATGACGGAAACTAGGGCAGCAAGAGTGGAACAAAACACCAGGCATAAGGCCGAGCCTTCCACCCTTTACCAAATATATAGATGCATTCATAATATAAGAGATATTGTGATATCCCAACATAACCCTGTCCACCATGGAGAAATCTTCAACTTCACCTGCAGCTAGCAACGCTATAAGAGGGGCTGAGCAAAGTAGTAACATAGCCAAGCAACTGTTTGCTAGGAATGGTGTCAAAGGTTAGAGGTTCATGGCAATTTGGGAGGCTTGATGAGCAAAAGATAGGTAACGCAGCATAGCGATAGAACGAAGCAACTAGCATAGCAATGATAGTAGTGAGATCCAGGGTAGCGGTCATCTTGCAAGCATCAAAACAATAAGCTACAGCACCCCAACATAATAACAAAAGGCATGGGCATGAAGTACAGGTAAAGCATAACAAAACATGAACACTGAGCTATCTCCAGAAATCACTAGAACATGCTCAAAATGACATGGAGATATTGCAAATAATAACAGTTTCAGACTTTGCAGAAATAACATCAGGTTGCAATGTTTAGAGCAAGCAAACAACATGTTACAGGAACATATCATGGCAAACAAAGGCATGGCATGAACCTACTAATAGCATAGATCAGAAGTCCCTTACTGACCATGAGCCAAAAAGGATCAGAAGATAAGATGGCACCCATGTAAACATGGCAAGTTATATTACAGATTCAAACATGGCAGAAACAACAATAAGTAGGCATGTTTGTGAGCTTGAACCACTCACCACAGAGCAATACATAGCATGGAAAGGCAACCAACAGCAAGAAGGCATGTTTATGAAGCTAAGCATGGCAAGTGCAAGGTCATAGGGTGCATGGATCACTAGGAAACAATCATGGAAACATTGAACTTAATGTTAACAGGCTGACAACAATATCATTTAGCAATCTTTAGAGCAAGATAACAACATGTTCCAGTAGGCTATAATTGCAACCAAGGGCATGAATAGATAGAGCATGACATATAGATCAAAACATGTTTATAGAACATCTCCAGATTATGCATAGAATGATTAGTAGAAGCATGTCTACATAGCAACAAAATATAACAGAATCTGTCTAGCAAAACAGCAACAACAAGTACACTACTTAACAAGCTCGATTCACTCATCACAAGTCATTGCATGACAAGATAAGCATATCATCATCAAGAAGACATGTTTATGTAACCAACCAAGGCAAGAACAAGTCCATAGCATGCAAGGATCAACTATAGCATCCTTGGCCAAATTGAATATCAAGTAAAACAATCTGCCAGGAAACATTTTGAAGCAAAAGTAGAGCACCAAAATGACATGCTAGACTACTCCATAATTGCAAACAAGGGCAGGGATGGATAGACAACAACCATATTCTCAAAACACCCTTATTGAAGTATCTCTAAATATGCATGGAACTCTCTGTAGCATCAAGTTTACATGGCATCAAAATAACAGCAGAACGTGGACTAAAATCAGCAATATCACGAAGCCTAGTTTGCATGCTTGTGCTAGTCACCACATTGATCACAAAAATACATGGCATACACCCCTGGAAAGATGGCATATCATAGATCAAAACACATGAAGACATCAACCTCATAGGATGCACACATCAATCATGGCAAAAATGACAAATGAGCAAGTTATAACAGTTTCAGCAGATTAACATCAACATGCACTCTTCCAACAGCATTTCGGGCATCAAGATGAGCTCAAATGAAAATGATGCAATGGAGCGAAATGAAGTACTCGTCGAGATGAACAATTTGACATATTACACGCACGAAACGGAGCTACGGATGCAGAGATGTGATGGCATGAACATGGCATGATTATATGAAAAACTGGGGACTTAGCAGATTTCCTCACCTCGCGGCTAGGGTTGACCGCGGCACGGTTTTCGAGGCGGCGGCGGATCTCGTCGGAGACCGGCCGGAGTTGGCGCCGGAGGAGGCGAGGAGGTGGCCGGAGGGGCTTGGGGCCGGCCGGATCCGGTCCGGCCCGACCGGATCCGGTCCGGCCCGACCGGATCTGGCCGCGGCGGGGCAGGACGAAACGGCACAGGGGGCCGGCGAGGCGCAGTGGAGGAGCTCCGGTGGCCGGCGGTGCTGCGGACCGGGGTCGCCGGCGAGAGCAGAGAAGGTGGCGGCGGGCGGCTCGGGCTCGCGGCGGCGGCGCTCCAGGGGCGGCTGCGAGCGGACGCCGGCGCGGAGGCGGAGGGTCCGAGGCGGCGGGGTCGGCGACGGTGGGGAGCGCGCGGCGGCGGGGCAGTTCCAGCGAGGCGGCGGGGCACGCCGGCGGCGGCGGCGGACGCGGGGGCACCCGCGGGCGGGCGGCGGCGCGCGGTCGGGCCTGGCGGGCCCGCGATGGGCTCGCGCGGGCCGGCGGCGGCGGGTCGGCGGCGAGGCCACGTGGCCGGATCTGGTTGGACGGGGAAGCGGGGCGGACGTGTCCGGCCCGGTCCGGACATGTCCGGCGCGGCGCGGAGGAGAAATTAGGGTTTTGGGGGGGGGGATTTGATCCGCGAAAATGGAAGGGGAGGGCCTTTATATAGGTAGAGGGAGCTAGGAGAGTCCAAATGAGGAGCGGTTTTCGGCCACGCGATCGTGATGAAATGACCGAGAGCATGGAGAGGAGTTTGCTGGGTTTTGGGCCACTTTGGAAGGGGTGTTGGGCTGCAACAAAAGAGGGCTTTACGGTTACCCGGTTAACCGTTGGAGTATCAAACGACCTCCAAATGGCACGAAACTTGACAGGCGGTCTACCGGTGCTATACCAAGGCCGCTTGACAAACCTCGGGCCATTTCGGGAAAGTTTAATACCCACTCACAACAGAAGACAAAAGGGGAACGCGGGATGACATAGGAGTGCCAGATTGCAAAACGGACAACGGGGAAAAGGCTCGGATGCATGAAATGAACACGTATGCAAAATGAAATGCACATGACGACATGATATGAAAAGCATATGATGACATGGCAAAATGCAACACGCAAGCAGATGACATGGCAACGACGGCGAATAATTGGCAGACACCTGGCGCAACGAATCCGGGGCGTTACAAAGATGCAAGCTCAAATGGAGGAGATCAAAGCACTCATCAAGTCCTACAAGCGATCTTCCTCATCTTCGAGAAGACGCTCAAGAGTACATGCTTCCAAGCTACCATCTCCGGCAAGGTCACATCAGCATCGACACCATCACCAACAAGAACGTGAAGGTCAAGAGCTCAACACCTACAATGGCTCAACGACTTCACCATCTCCCTTGGCATCTTCGCCAAGCGACTTCAAGGCATCTTCACCTACGGACATACGACATCTTCGCCAACAAGCACCCCAAGACTACGCTCAAGAGAAGCTCCCCAAGCTCAAGTCCGCAATTTCCACGAGCTACTACGACCTTGACACCGACCACAAGATTCCTTTCTATGGGACTCAAGAACCCGAGGAGTATCTCGAGTGGGAGGGCTTGATGGACGACTACCTCAAGCTACATCAAGTTCGTCCCGAAGATCAAGTGAAGTGTGCCACAAGAAACTTCCACGACTGCGCATCGGCATGGTGGCTTCACACACCTTCGGAGAGCTACATGATGACTTGGCCCAAGATGAAGAGAGCTTTGCGATGAGAGTTCGTGCCTCCAACCTACACGGAACAACTTCGACGCCAATTGGAGAACACCATCCAAGGATCCAAGTCCATCGACAAGTACTTCGGAGATGAAGATTGCCTTGCGACGAGCCGGCGTGGACGACCCCATTTTGATGAAGTTCCACTTCATGATGGGATTGAACAACGACATCCAAGGCTATCTTCCTCAAGAACTACAAGTCCCTCGGCAACTACTACATTGGTGCTCTCAAGGCGGAACAAGAACTCATGAAGGCCAAGGCTTCTCCACCCCAAGCACACTTCACGGCAACCAAGCTCTACGACAAGCATGAGGCTAGTACCACCACGATGTCCAAGCCCGACGACCTCCAAGACGATGCTCCCAAGTTCGACTTCACCGCCATCCCTCTTTGTGGCATTGATGATGCCGAGTCTACTTAGACTCTTTTTCAAGACGGTGCAGCGACGAGTATGACTACGGAGACCCTCAAGGACCAAGCTTTGGAGGCGAGTGACAAGGCGGTGAGCAAGGATGATGTTTCCATCTTTGGACGCGAGAGTGATGAGGTGCCATCTTCGGCCTTCATCCACGGCGACGATGACGAGATGATCGAGCATGGGATTTTCCCTTCGGTCATGGAGGAGAGTGATGATGTGCCATCTTCGACCTTCATCCACGATGACGACGACGAGATGGTTGAGCATGTCATTCTCCCTTCAACCACGGCGACGTATGATGACTTGAGTGACTTTTGCCACCATATTGAGAGTGAGAGTGACTTCACCACTAGCCCCATATATGACGAGTTGCCCCAATTCCCATGTGAGGAGAGCCACAACCCCCATCACTTGAGTGAGATGAGTGACTCCACCATATGTGACTTTGAGTGCACCTATTTTGAGGGAGTGAGTGAACCACCACATAGAAAGAGTGTGATAGTTGATAGGTCTCGTGAGGCCATTTGCATTTCTAACAACTTGACCTCTACCTCTATTGTGTCTTCTCATTTGGTGCTAGGTCCCATTTATGATGACGCGCCGATCCTTGACGACTTCGTCCTCCCTTTGGACAAGACGATGGCCATGGTGGAATATGATGCACCCCCACATGGTTCCATCAAGATGAAGATGACCACCATTTGGTCTTTCCCACCTCACCTACACCGCTTGAGTGGAATGAAAACGGTAACATAGGTGACGGTGATGCTCTAGTCCCACTAGTGGACATTCTTGACATTGATTGCTTGAATGATGTTGATCCACCTAGTACCATGCTTCATGCTAGTATGATTTCCCCATGCGATGATTTGCCCATTTATGATGAGTATGATGATTCTCATGTGGAGTCTATTAGTAGTGATGCCATGTTACATAGGATTTCTTATGACAATTCTTTAGGTCACATCATGTTTGATAATCCGCTTGACTTGTCCTATGCTATGCATGAGATCAACCATATGTCTTATTTGCAATCTCTTCATAGTGACTATGCATATGCCATTAAAATAAACCAATTTGCACATATGGCATAGATGACAAGCCCATGGTTATTGGCATTTGTTTTTCTTGCGATGATATTGATATACTCCCTTTGCATCATTTATCTCATATGCCATGCCATGACAACCTAGCTTCGGATATGCATTGTTTTGGATCTTGTCCATTTTCTCCATGTGATGTTTCCGATATTGCTCATGAGGAGACCCCCATAGTTTCCTCATATGTTTTAGGATATTTTGATCCGTCCCATTCATTGCATGATCCCAATACTTGTGTGCACCATATGCTCCCCATGAACAAACATGCTATTGATGTGCCATATACTTGCATTCTCAATTTGTGTCACCATCGTGTCATACACAATAACTATTCTTTCATGATCGATGACATGTTCTTATACCATGCATCAAATTTCTTTGAGCGATGCTTATCTTGTGCTAACTCACACGTGCACATACACATCATGATGGATGATGTGTATATTTACCACGCGCACAATTTCTTTGGTTTGTGTCTCTTTTGTATAGGTACCCATGAATACTTGTCAACCTCGCAATCCCACGAGTTGACAAAACATGCTCTAGAGAGCAATGATGACTTGGGATCCCATGGATTGTCTTTCCCATTGCTCTCTTCATGCAAAGACTTCGCACATTTCTTCTACATGGCCCTCACTTGGCTATGGGTTGTTGTCCATTACATATTATATGCCCATCTTGCCATGTTCACTTTGCATGATATGCCCATTCCTATGCCTTTGCCATGCATTTGTGGCCTATGATTTGCTTTACACATGATGATTGATTCTAGCACTTGTATGTGTATTTGCAAGCTTGGTGGAGACATTGCTTGTTATTGCCATGTTCCATTTATGACCCATTCCTATAATGATACTATGATCTTGCTTTGTGTTCGTGATTGTGATATGTCATGTGCATTGTCTATGCCTATTATTTGCTCACATGAAATGATTGCCATGATTTACTCTAGTGTGTTGCATCTTCGCTCCACTAGTTTGCATGACATGATTGATATGCTTGCTTGTATTGCATCACCCATGATTCATTCTTGCTCATTTCATGTGGTTGATGACAACCATTTCCATGCTTTGCACATGATTGTTATTGCTTCTTGTCACATATCTCCATATGTTGCCTCTCTCATGATAGATGATTTGACATGTATTGAGTGCAATAATGATTCTAGTCTTGCTAATGAGATTGCTCCCATAGCATTCTCGCATATGATTGAAGATTTTGACATATTTCTCATGAAGCATGCTTGTCTTACCTCTTTGCATCATATACCTAGTGCCATGAATATTGCCATTGTTGCATCATATTATTCATGCACTTGTGCTTCTAATGGTTATGTTCAAAAGATGAGAACCATCATGATGGATGATGTGTTTATCTACCATGCGCATACATTATTTGTTTTGTTGTGTGCATGTGTAGGATACTTGTACTTTGTGTTGACTTCCACTTCACGTGAGTTGACCATTCGAGCTCTTGAGAGCGAGCCTCATATATTCTACCACGACTCGCTTCTACACCACATTTCATACTACTTCGGCATTGTGAAGAATGCACAAGGACACGCTTTCAAGGTGACATCCTTCTTGAGCATGGATATTGAGGATCATACTACTTGTGTTGCTTGCACCATGAAGCTTATTGGTCATCTTGTACCACTTGATTGCGCACATGTTAGAGATCTTACCTCGACTTGCCATTTTCGCATTTCCATGCCTCATGACATATATACCTTCTGTGTTGCATCCAATTCTTGGACTACTTGCTACTATCATATGGTTGGTTGCACAAATATCATTTCTTCACATATGCCATGTCCCTTTGCTTGTCACATGATTCACTTGATTGCCTCACACATGATGAACAATTGCTCTTTATATTGTGTTGAGTGCCACACTATATTCACTACACCTTATGCACATTATGCTTGGATTGTCTTGCACTTGACCCATGTGTTTAGACACTTCATTTTATTTGGTGTTGTGAATGATTCTTATGCCTACCATAGACCTTTCATTGAGCAATTTGTGAATGCTTGCTATGACCTCGAGGTAGATGCTTATTCTCTTGTCACACATATTTGCATCTCTACCTCACATTTGCATACTTGTCTCCATGATATCTTTGCTTGTGCTCGATTGATATGCTTACATGCCATGTCACAATCGTCTGTCACACCCTATGCTATGCTTGATGACAACACTTGTTTGGTGAATCACCTCTTGAATGCCTGGTTTTGCACTAATGCTAACCACATTTGTTTTTCCAAGTTTTTGTTCTATTTGCTCCTTTTAAAGGAATCACAAGATGGTGCGACACTGGAAAGTGCCCATTTTGAGCTACTAGACGATGAGTGCTTGGAGATCGACCACTTTGACATGACACCGTCATCTCTTTCCCATGGTGATTTGGTTTTCTATCCGAGGTCGGATCTTTCCCAAGGGGGAGGGGATGATGCAGAGCATCCTACGGTCATCACCATGTTAAGAGTCCGTTTGGCAAGTGACACGTGCGACCTCTACTTCTCATACATAAAGGTGAATCTTCTCCTTTACACGTGTTCACTTGACCCCTTCGAGGATGGTATACTACTTGACACTCCACCCATGTGCAGGCATAGGTATCGACAGAGCTTCATGGACGACGAGGAGGAGTGCAAGCGCCAAGGAACAATTACACCATCCGCGAGGGAAGCGTGGAAGCGAAGACGGAAGAAGACGGAGCTGCGGAGTCCCCAGAGGCGGGACGACCGACGTGCCACCGGACGTCCGACAATCTACAACCACCGGATGAACGGACTACGCCGGACGTTCGACACCTAGAACTCCAGCCAGCCCAAGAGTCTTGCCGACGAGATCTACAGTGACCGGACGACCGACCGAGACCAGACGCCCGACACCTCCCAGTCCACGGACGACCGAGCACCACCGGAAGACCGGTGCCACGGTGACAGAACGATATTTACGGAAGTCCAAAGACTTTCGGACATCCGGACTGTCGTGAACCTCCGGACGTCCGACACCGATCAGACGTCCGACGCCTGTGTGCGCAGCCGCGGGCCTTTGGCCTTGTATCCCTCTCACACTTACCCCTTCGTGGCTTAGACTATAAATAGACCACCTCCACCTCCTTTCTAGGGTTAGCAAATATGATAGCTCATTCTTAGGTGAGCTTTGCTCCTACCTCCTCCTCTTGAGAGAGAGAGAGACCACTCCCATGGAGTTCAAGACCTCCATGTGAGAAGATCCTGCGGGATATCATCAAGACCCCCTCGTAGGAAGATCCGTCTAGGATACCATCAGGACCTCCTCTTGGAGATGAACTCTACCTTGTATCTTTCCTTTTGTTGTTCATGTACCCTTGTGGATCTTATGTGTTTGATTGTCTAGTGGATGTGTGATTGGACTTGTTCTTGAGTGTTTCGCCTTGTGATTTCTCCCCGTTCTTCCCCGTGTTCTTCATGTTCTTGGTAGGATTTTCCTCCAAACATGAAAGATCGGGCCACTAGGGTTCTACCCTACATCATACAGGCTTCTCCAAAAGTCTGTATAAAACCATATGCTTTGATCGCACTATCAAAGTGTTTATTCCAACTCCGAGAGGCTTGCACCAGTCCATAAATGGATCGCTGGAGCTTGCACACTTTGTTAGCACCCTTTGGATTGACAAAACCTTCTGGTTGCATCATATACAACTATTCTTCCAGAAATCCATTCAGGAATGCAGTTTTGACATGCATTTGCCAAATTTCATAATCATAAAATGCAGCAATTGCTAACATGATTCGGACAGACTTAAGCATCGCTACAGGTGAGAAACTCTCATCGTAGTCAACTCCTTGAACTTGTCGAAAACCTTTTGCAACAAGTCGAGCTTTGTAAACAGTAACATTACCGTCTGCGTCAGTCTTCTTCTTAAAAATCCATTTATTTTCTATGGTTGCCAATCATCGGGCAAGTCCACCAAAGTCCACTCTTTGTTCTCATACATGGATCCCATCTCAGATTTCATGGCTTCAAGCCATTTTGCGGAATCTGGGCTCATCATCGCTTCCTCATAGTTCGTAGGTTCATCATGGTCTAGTAACGTGACTTCCAGAACAGGATTACCGTACCACTCTGGTGCAGATCTTACTCTGGAAGACCTACGAGGTTCGGTAGTAACTTGATCTGAAGCTTCATGATCATCATCATTAGCTTCCTCACTAATTGGTGTAGGAATCACGGGAACTGATTTCCGTGATGAACTATTTTCCAATAAGGGAGAATGTCATTGAAATATCACATCAGATGTCCTAGCAGAAGGACTTAGTCGTGGAGCCATCGCAATGAGGTTAGCCTGAAGGGGTTAAACCGGACAAGGGACACGAGAGTTATACTAGTTCGGCCCCTTCGATGAAGGTAAAAGCCTACGTCTAGTTTGTGATGGGATTATTGGGGTTCGATGACCAGGGAGCAAACACGCTAGCCTGGGTCTCGAGTTGTTGTCTCTTGTCCCTGAACTGCCGCCGGTCATCCCTTTATATACACAGGTTGACGCCCGGCCGGTTTACAGAGTCCCGAGGCCGACTCATACAAGTGTTCGGCTCGATCTCTTCCTTTCCCTATCTTACAACACAAGTTATACAACTACGACGGTTTAGCACTATGGGCCCTAATCCGCCTCTGGGCTTGGGCCTCAAAGCTTCATCAGTAAAGCGCCATCTTCTTGTCTTCAAGGACTTCAGTATGGTTGAGCATGAACCGGCCACTCCTGGGCGGTTTATACTCAATAGTTATATCCTCAACATTAGCCCCAGATTGATTTGAACCTGTTCATGTCAATCTTCACCACTTAAACAAATTCCACGGGCATCTTCTGATGATTCTTGTAAACCGCCATGTTGTCGTTTCCCTGTAAATTTTGGTGAACCGCCGTGACGTCATCTCCTGTCACTGCAGAAAATCGTCATGATGTCATCTTCTGCATAAAAAGATACCCTTCATTAATTATACTCGAAGATCGAGGCGACAGCTGCGCCCCCTTTCGCTGCTTCAGGACCCTCGATTTTCGCGCCTGCCATTTGTCCCCTTTTCTTTATAAATAAGGCCGGAGGGTCTTTCCATTTTCCCCACTTGCCTCTCATCTTCCTCCTCGCGACCCGAAGAACTCCAGCACCGCTGCCGCCGTCGGTCCTCGAATCTACACCAACCTTGGCCGCTGCATCACCCTGTTTGGACCAGAGCTCCTGCGATACTCCACCGCCATTGCGTGGCCCTGGTAAATCTTCCTTCCCCTAACCCTAGATCTCCATTAGGGCTTCAAGTTCATCTGTGTTCATCGATGTTCATCAACGCTTCTCTACCTTTCCCTTAGCCTTTTACTGAATCTCCATTAGATCTCCATTAGGATTGTTTCTTTTGCGGCTAGATCCGTAACTTTAGTCTGCCACACCATAATGCCTTACTGTTCATAGAAAAACTGCATCGGGACCTTCTCTGTTCCTCTTAGCGCCATTGTAGGGCTTCAGATAAAATTTCTTTACTAAACCATGGTAGATCCAAAATTATACTGCCACACTGTGAAATCTATTTCTGTAAACACTTAGTAGATTTCAACTCTGCCTCTTCTGTTTAAGGTCGGTTTAACTTTTAATAGTTGATAATCCGCCATATCCATTAGCCCTCATTTTAAACCGCCGTCTTATCTTGAGTAGAAAACTCCGGTTTAACTCACATATATGCTTTCATCAAATTCCCCAGTTTAACACCGATTAGTATATATCAGCCATCTATCGTAAACCGTCCTTCATTTTTCCTTTTATTGTTCATTTCCAAGATGACCAAGCAATTCGCCGCTTGCAACTGGGTTCCTTCCCGGATCATGGAGACACAAATCAATGGATACGTTGTAACTGGCACTTTAGCCTCAAAGAATATCCTTCACTGGCAAGTTCCTGGCCCTGAGTGCCCTCCTGAGCCTCAAGATGGCGAAGTAATTGTTTTTATGCAGCACTTAGACCGGGGATTCAGCCCTCCCGGATCAAAGTTCTTCCGGGATGTGCTTGCCAGCTTTCAACTCCATCCTCAGGACATTGGACCAAATTATGTGTCCAAAATATGCAATTTCCAAGTGTTTTGCGAAGTTTACCTTCAAGAGGAACCAACTGTTGAGCTCTTTCGGCATTTCTTCCATTTAAACCGCCGGACTGAGTTCTCTGACGGCCCCAATACTGAACTTGGTGGGGTCTCAATCCAAAATAGAAAAGAAGTTGATTTCCCTCATGCAAAGCACCACATCCACCCTAAAGACTGGAACCAAACATGGTTTTACTGTAAAAATACTGCCCCTGCCAGAGAAAATCCCTTGCCGGGTTACCGCGCTCACAGGCTTAGCAATGGCCATCCAGTGCCTCAACGACTCACCGCCAAGGAGCGACAGGCTGACGCACCTCAACTCGCCAAACTCCGGGCTCTCCTAGCCAACGGTTTGACTGGCGTTGACCTCGTTCGCTGCTAGGTTGCATGGCATGTCCTTCCTTTAAGCCGCCGCCCTAGATTGATGCACGAGTATACCGACAATGCCAAGGATCCTCAACGGTTTAATGAGATAGAAATTACTGATGATGAAGTCACATAATCTGTGAAGAAGATGTTAGATGAACCGATCGCTGCATGCAGCCAAACTGGGCTGGCCCCTTTTTACTCCTCCAACAAACCGCCAGCGGTAAAGATTTTAACCTTGTGCTTTCTTGATGCGCCTCCGCTTTAACATTGCTCTAATAAACCTTTGTTTAATTTTCCAGGCCAATAGCTCCTTTTGGAAAAGGAAAGCTTCAGACAAACAGGCAAGGGATCTTCGTGCCAAGAGCAAAGTTATAAAGAGAGCAGCCAAGAAGAAGACCGGCGAAACTGCCGATCCGCCCGAAGATATTGAAGATTTGGATCAAGAGGTAGAACTTGACTCCCTTGGCTCCTTTTTCATACACCTTATTAACAATGACTATTATCAGGATGATGCGGAAGCCAGCCATGCTGATCATGTTGAGGTAATCTCCCTTTCCTCCGGTTTAGATCATGTGCCGGTTCAGAAATTTCGTCGTGCAGTTCGAAAAGTAAAACGCTCTCACCCACTTGCTCATTTGGATCCACAATTTTCTTTGAAGACACAGCAACAAGAAGGTCGTCGCACAACCCGGCACAGTGGTCAACAGGTCACTTCCTCCGGTTTACCAGACACTCCACCCCGGAAGCGTCGTCCGGAGGTCTCTTCTTCTTTTAATAAGCCTTGTCCCTTGGCGGGTTGCTTCCGCTACCCACTTAATCCGTCTGATTCAAATTATCAGGTAACTTCTAACTCCTCATCTGGCGACTCATCAACCACGCAATTGCCTCCCTTCAAGACCGTCGCTGGGTAAGTGTACTGCTTTTCGGTTTGTTTCTTCATGCATCGGTTTATCATACTAATCTTCATTTTGATGTTGTAGTGCCAAGGCTTGATTGAGCAAGAAAGCCAAGACCAGCGGCCCCACTGACGATGTTGAACCGGAGAAGACCCCAGAAAATGCTGGTCAAGAGACTGATGTCATGGATGACTCTGCCCCGCAAGACCCAGCCACTGATGCTAATCCGCCGAAAGCTGACCCGAACACGCATGTTGATCCATCAAGTCCGCATGCTACGCCTCCAAGCCCATCTGCTGATCCGCCAAGCCCAGCTGTCAATCCGCCAAGCCCAGCTGCTAATCCGCCGAGCCCAGCTGCTAATCCGCTGAGCCCAGCCAGAGATACCGTCAATCCACCAAGTCCATCAAAAGGTGGCGATGATGTTATTTTCACTGGCACTGCTTATACCGCCCCAGGCAATCCAGTTGCTTTATCGAAACATACTGCCAAGGAGGAATTTGCTTCTATGGGCAAGGGGAAAGGGAAGACCGATTTGTCAAGCTATGTTAATCTTTCTGCTCATGAGCTTCACTCCTGATTTCTGAACCAGTTGTACACAAGCCGAGATTACGAGGCCGGTTTGGTGAATCTGATGAAAGAGCGCTATGAGGTAATCTTGCAAACACTTTCATCCTTGTTCTGTATATTCACTGCATTGCAGCCCCCAAGGTCTGGTTTGTCTCTTGAAGACAAACCAGGACTTTTTTTGTAGATAAAAGGCGATAGCCCGACTTTATAAATAAAGCCATCAGGCAGAGTCACAACCAACCACGAAACCACATAAGTTTAACATAGCCGAATAAGAAGTGCAGTTACAAGGCATCCAACCTAAATGGCACGCAGGCCTCCAAACCAACAGCCAAACCACTAAGGAAGATTCCGCCTAGAATGCCGCAATAGGGTAGACGCCGTAGATTTCATTCTGGATAGCATATCGTCGAAAGCCTATAGATCCCCATCCTTAATCAATGATCTCCACTGCTGCAAAAAGATAGTGGCTTTAAATAAGCAATTGACTGGGTTAGTTGGGAAAATGTGTTCAATAGTGAACTTGTTCCTAGTAGTCCAGAGCGCCCAACAAATTGCAGCCCAGCCCACCATGAAAACCCTCTTAGAACGGCCTACTAGGGAATTGATGCACTGCCTCAAATCACCAAAGGAGCAGGGGTTCCAATTAACCCCAAGCCAAAGTCTAATGCAACTCCAAATGAATTTAGCCAACGAGCACTGGAAAAAGATATGCTCAGTATTCTCAAGGGCACCGCAAAGCTGACAGGAGTCCGAGCCCGGACCATTCCTCTTCTTAATCTGGTCAGCCGCTGGAAGTTTGCGACGGTGGGCTTGCCAAAGGAAGATCTTGATCTTGGGAGGGATGCGGGCAGACCAAATGTACTTAAACTTTTCCATGCGGGTACCAGCGATAAGTTTCAAATACGCCAACTTAACCGAAAAATGCCCCGAAGAGGAGTGATGCCAAACCACGGAGTCCTCTTCCTCCGAGAGCAGGGGGAAGCAGGCAATAAGTCGATGCCATTCTTCCAACTCTACTGGGGAAAGAGAGCGCTGGAAATCTAGAACCCAGCCCTGAGCTGAGAGCTCAAAGATAGAGATCTCGGGGTCAGCACAAAACGAGAACAGAGTCGGGTGGGTCACCGCCAGCGTGGTGTCCCCAACCCACCAGTCTAACCAAAAACGTGTGGACTTATCGTTACGGACAACGAACTTCACAAGGGACTGGAAAGCCGGCCTGATGCTAACCAGCTAGCGCCAGAATTGAGAGCCACCACATGCAGTAGCGAACATAGGGCTGGAAGAAGGGAAATATTTCGCTTTTAGGATATTAAGCCAAGCAGGACGGTCGTCGAGGAACATAATATTCCACCACCATTTTAGCAACAGGCATTTATTCATGATTCTGGTGTTAATGATGCCAAGCCCCCCCATGCTCTTGGGTCTACAAATGAGATCCCACTTTACCATCCTATATTTGCGTTTATTATCGGAGGAATTCAGAAGAAAGCACCCCTTTGCTTATCGAAGCCTGAATGCGTCCCTTCGGACAGCAGGTAGAATCCCGTAAGGAACATCGGGAGCGAGGAAAGGCAGGAATTGGTGAGGGCAACCTTGCCCTCCTGGGAATTGTACCGGCCTCGCCACGGCAGAGCTCTAGTGCCAACTTTAGTCACAACCGGGGCAAAATCTTTAGCCAGCAACTTAAGAGGGGAAATGGGAAGGCCCAAATATTTAAGAGGGAAAGACCCGAGAGAGCAATTCAGAAGGTGTGCCACCCGCTGCGCCTCCTCATCAGATACCCCAGTCACAATAGCCTCTCTCTTAGAGAAGTTGATTTTAAGGCCCGACAAAGCTTCAAAGCATAGAAGAATAAATTTCAGATTTGTGGTGGAATGATCATTAAGCTCCACCAAAATGATGGTGTCGTCCGCATATTGTAAGTGAGAAATGCCATTAGGAATGAGATGAGAACTGAGTAGCCCCCAAGGGCCGGTTTATCTCTTGAAGATAAACCGGGACTTTTATGTTCCATACTGTATTTTGTTAACTTCCCTTGCCTGTGTATTTTCTGATCAAGTACACATTAGCCCCCAAGTGCCAAGATTAAAACTTGTATTGATCCTTGGGACTTCAAACAATCAGTAGTAGAGAAGCAATCCGCATTAGCCCCCAAGTGCCAAGTGTATAACTGGTTATATGCTTGGGACTTAAAATATTTAACATGCTCCTCATCTGATTGTGGCAAGCTGATATAAATCACCAAGGCTCTCAAATTGCTGATCTTCAAGAGAATATCAAATCTCAACAAGCAGAGACTTCCAAGGCTAAAGAGGAGCTGAAAGGTGCTTTAACAGCCATGGAACAGCTGAAAGACAATTTCAAGACTGAGCGTGCCAACTGGGAAACTGAAAACACTGCACTGTTGAAGCGGGAAGAAGACGCCGAGTCAGCCCTTAAACCGGTGGCGGAAGAGTTAACTGGGTTGAAGCACCAAGTAAATGCCATGACTTCTGCAATATTTGGTAAATACTCTTGCCAAGATTTCTTGAATAACCATCTGTGAAATTTGCCGGTTTAACATCAAAATCTTAAACCGTTGTAGGTGGCCGCATTGCTCATCTGGGCTCTGACATGCGGATGAATCTGAAGGCAGCATATACTTTGATAGAGCAATTGTATACCGGTGCCCAACGGGTTATCTGTGCAGCCTCATACAACAATCCGGCCCCAACATTGATCAAGGACACTCTAGCAAGGTTATCCATGACACCGTGCAGATAGAAGAGATGAGGCGATCCTCTGCCAGGGCTGGCGCTTTGTTGGCACTTACCCGAGCCAAAGCATGGATAGCTGACCTGGATCCGATTGATGTTGCCAAGGGCTTTCCTAGTGAACAAGAAAACGGGGCAGAATTTGATAATGAAGCCCTCAAAGTTGTGACAAAGGAGATGCTTCCTCTGGCAAGTCAATTGGCGGAAGAAGCTAACTTGACTGTTCACCGGTCGTTCTATGATGCCAACAACCAACGGATTGACACTGCTGTGAAGGAAGTGCAAAATCTTATCCCGCCAATCTGTAAGCACTTTTACGCCCCTGACGTTGATCCGTCCGAACTTATAAGTGAAGAGGTTGTCTTTCAAGCTTTAACCCGGATTGACTGGACCACCGTTGACTTCCAGCCACTGGATGGGGAGGAGGAGGCTGAACCGACGCCAGATGATCCATCAACTTCATGTCAACATGGTGATGAGTCTTGATCCAGCAATCGGGTTGATGTTTCATAAACTTTGTTCTGTGGAAAGAACAATCCCTTATTTTGGGCTTTAAAGCGCCTTGTAATAGGCTAGTTGAAATACTTTGATCTGCTGCCATCGTGCACTGAGATATGACTTTGTTTGATCCGCCATGAGAATGTCAGTGCTAGCGTATATACCTTCATAATATTATGCAATCCCTATGTCTGCATAAAAAGATCTGTCCGGGTGGTTTACCACTGGACGGGTCATAATGCCCAATACATAACCTGGTAGGTAACCAAGGTTGTAAAAATAGCAATAATAAATCATACCTGTGATACGAAATTATGCTGTTGGTTTACCAACTTATTTGTAGTAAGGGTGAATACCCAACTTCCACCATGCAGTGCTGGTATGTATGAAGTAAAACCGGGTTGTGATGAACACCGGAAGATCATACGGGCGACATGTAGTCAAAGCCCGACCGGATTGAAAGATGTCGGTTCACCATTGATTATATGCTTTAACAGATGAAAACTATAAGCCACACCGGGTTAAGAAACACCGGCTTGAGATGAAGACATATAGTCTGGCCAGGTCAAAAGACGCCGGTTTGTTTGAAAAGTTGATCAATAAAGATAAAACTTGTAAAAAAACAAAGCAAATAAAAACTTGTAGTCGAGGCTTTTCGAGGGCTGCCAGGCCCAAATTCGAGGCTTTTCGTGGGCTGCCAGGCCGCTGAGTTAAACCATTGGACAAAGCCTTTTAAGATGGGCCTCCAACTAACCAATCGTCGTTTCAACTTTGACAAGTTCAGGGTCTCAATGAGAGTAACTGTCAAACGTTCGGCCGGTCATGCTAGGATTACCTGGATAGGAGTGGCTTACTTGATGAAGGCAGGTTAACCCGGGGTTTTAGGTGAATACACCAGGCTTCCAAGCCGTGGGTCGATACCCGGTTACAAGGGTCCTTTCAAACTCTTTGTTACTTTACACAAAGAGCCCCCAAGTAACTTTGTGAGCTGTGCTCAATGGGTACCTATATTTGAGTCATGCTAGTAGCAACAGATCTCTCTTTGGCCCCTTGGGTGTGAAGCTCCCAAGCTGTATGATGGCATAATAGCCGGTTTAATGGACAAGATGAGTCATCGCTTTGAAAGCAGAAGCCCCCTTGTAACCAAGAAATATTGGAAGAACGGCAGAGGCCCTGCTTGTAGCAAGGATGCCGGTTTATTATATTGATCATAATATATACATTGTCATAATATGTACATAAGAAGAGCCTATAACTCAGGTGTAGTAAGGCCGAAGGAGAGCTATGTTCCACGGCCGCCAGGTCTCCTCCTCAGAAGTGCGTGAGTCTTCTCGAACGTCAATGAGGTAGTATGATCCGTTGTGCAGATTCTTGCTGACCACAAAGGGCCCTTCCCAAGGTGGGGATAACTTGTGCATATCAGTCTGATCCTGGATGAGCCGGAGCACTAATTAGCCTTCTTGAAAGGTTCTTGTTTTAACCCAGCGGCTATGATAACGCCGCAGGTCTTGTTGGTAAACCGCCGAACGAGCCAAAGCCATATCTCGCTTCTCATCTAACAGGTCCAGTGCTTCTTGACGTGCTTGCTCGTTGTTCGCTTCAACATAATTAGCAACCCGAGGCGAGTCATGACGAATATCACTGGGAAGTACCGCCTCTGCTCCGTAAACCATGAAGAAAGGCGTATAACCTGTAGATCGGTTTGGGGTGGTGTTTATGCTCCATAACACAGATGGTAGTTCTTCCACCCAGCAACCCAGCGTCCGCTTCAAAGGGACCATAAGCCGGGGCTTTATACCCTTTAGAATTTCCTGATTAGCTCGCTCAGCTTGACCATTGGATTGGGGATGAGCCACAGATGCTACATCAAGCCGGATGTGCTCTCATTGACAAAAATCCTCCATCTCGCCTTTAGATAGGTTCGTGCCATTATTTGTAATAATGCTATGTGGAAAACCAAAACGGAAGATCACCTTTTTGATGAACTGAACCGTCGTGGTTGCATCACACTTGCTTACTGGCTCTGCTTCAACCCATTTAGTGAACTTGTCAACCGCCACCAACAGGTGGGTCTTCTTATCTTTTGATCGTTTGAAAGGCCCTACCATGTCAAGCCCCCAAGTGGCAAACGACCAGGTGATAGGAATCATCCGTAGTTCCTGAGCCGGAACGTGAGCTCGCCTTGAGAATTTCTGACAGCCGTCGCACTGTCTGACCAAGTCCTCAGCATCAGCGTGAGCCATCAACCAATAAAAGCCATGACGAAAAGCTTTGGAAACCAAGGATTTTGAACTGGCGTGATGACCACAGTCTCCTTCGTGGATCTCACGTAAAATCTCACGACCTTCTTCAGGAGAGACACAGTGCTGGAACGCACCAGAAACACTACAGTTGTGTAACTCGCCGTTGTGAACAACCATGGACTTGGACCGCCGGACGATCTGTCTGTCAAAAATTTCATCATTTGGTAACTCACCCCGGTTTATATATGCCAAGTATGGAACTGTCCAATCCGGAATGATATGTAAAGCTGCCACCAACTGTGCCTCCGGATCAGGAATAGCGAGGTCCTCCTTTGTGGGCAGCTGAACCGACGGGTTATGCAAGACGTCCAAAAAGGTATTGGGCGGCACTGGTTTATGCTGAGATCCTAGCTAGCTTAAAGCGTCAGCTGCCTCGTTTTTGCGCCGATCAATGTGCTCCACTTGATATCCCTTAAAGTGACCAGCCACAATATCCACCTCTCGTTGGTAAGCCGCCATGAGTGGATCTTTGGAATCCCAAGTACCTGAAACTTGCTGGGCTACCAAGTCTGAGTCTCCAAAGCATCATACGCGGCTTAAGTTCATCTCCTTAGCCACTCGAAGACCATGGAGTAAAGCTTCATACTCAGCTGCATTGTTAGTACAAGGGAACATTAAGCGAAGAACATAATGAATTTTATCACCTCGAGGGGAAGTAAGGACAACTCCAGCCCCCGAGCCCTCCAATTGCCTGGACCCGTCAAAGTGAATAGTCCATTATGTATTGTCCGGTTTGTCTTCTAGAGCCTGCAAGTCGGTCCAGTCATTGATGAAATCCACAAGAGCCTGGGACTTGATGGCTGTGCGAGGCATATACTTCAAACCGTGTGGTCCAAGCTCAATAGCCCACTTAGCAACCCGGCCAGTTGCTTCCCTGTTCTGGATTATATCCCCCAAGGGAGCAGAACTGACCACTGTGATGGGATGACCTTGAAAGTACTGTTTAAGCTTTCGACTTGCCATAAACACCCCATACACCAGCTTCTGCCAATGCGGATACCTTTGCTTTGACTCTGAGCACTTCGCTGATATAGTAAACCGGCCTTTGAACTGGGTACTCCTTCCCAGCCTCCTTGCACTCCACCACAATGGCAACACTGGCAGCCCAGACATTAGTAGTCACATACAACAGTAGTGGCTCCTTATCAATGGGACCAGCGAGAACTGGTGGTTCAGCTAACTGCCGCTTCAAGTCCTCAAACGCCGCATCAGCTGCATCACTCTAAACAAAATTGTCGGTTTTCTTCAACATCTGATACAGAGGAATTGCCTTCTCTCCCAAACGGCTGATAAACCGGCTCAAAGCTGCAATACGACCTGCCAGTCGCTGAACATCATTGATACACGCCGGTTTAGCCAAGGATGTAATTGCCTTGATCTTTTCCGGATTAGCTTCAATGCCTCTGTTAGACACCAGAAAGCCTAAGAGTTTGCCTGCCGGAACACCAAAAACACATTTAGCCGGATTGAGCATCATTTTATAGACTCTCAGATTATCAAAGGTTTCTCGCAAATCAGATATGAGTGTCTCTGCTTTCCTGGACTTGACCACAATATCGTACACATAAGCATGAACATTGCGCCCAATCTGAGTATGAAGACAATTCTGCATGCAACGTTGATAAGTTGCCTGGGCACTCTTGAGCCCAAAGGGCATAGATGCATAGCAGAAGGCTCCAAAGGGAGTAATGAAAGCTGTCTTCTCCTGGTCCTTAACTGCCATTTTGATCTGATGATAACCAGAATAAGCATCCAAAAAATTCAAACGCTCACAACCCGCTGTAGCATCAGTGATTTGATCAATACGAGGGAGGGCGAAGGGATCAGCTGGGCAAGCTTTATTCAAATCTGTGTAATCCACACACATATGCCAAGTGCCTTTTTCTTAAGTACCAGCACCGGATTAGCCAACCACTCTGGGTGAAACACTTCCATGATAAACCCTGCTGCCAGGAGCCGGGCTACCTGTTCTCCGATGGCCTTGCATCGTTCCTCGTTGAAGTGGCGAAGGAACTGTTTGACCGGTTTAAACTTGGGATCAATATTGAGACTGTGCTCACCGAGTTCCCTCGGTACACCTGGCATGTCAGAAGGCTTCCATGCAAAAATGTCCCGGTTCTCACGGATGAACTCGATGAGCGCGCTTTCCTATTTTGGATCCAGATTTGTGCTGATACTAAACTGCTTGGATGAATCGCCAGGAATGAAATCAACAAGTTTAGTTTCATCAGCCGGTTTGAACTTCAGGGTCGGATCATGTTCTGTAGAAGGCTTCTTCAAGGAACTCATGTCTGTCGGATCAACATTGTCCTTATAGAACTTTAACTCCTCCATTGCACAAACCGATTCAGCATATGCCACATCTCCTTCCTCACACTCCAGAGCAATCTTACGGCTGCCATGAACCGTAATGGTCCCTTTGTGACCCGACATCTTGAGCTGTAGATAAACATAACACGGCCTTGCCATGAACTTAGCATAAACCGTCCGTCCATGGTACGGACTTCTGATTTTGACTACTTCAAAGGTCAGTGTCTCGGACCGTGAGTCATGATCATCTCCAAAAACCACCTCCAGAGCTATCTTACCAACTGGGTAAGCCGATTTGCCAGGCACCACTCCGTGAAAAACGGTGTTTGACGGTCTAAGATTCTTATCTGTCAACCCCATACGCTGGAAGGTTTCATAGTACAATATATTGATACTGCTCCCTCCATCCATGAGTACCTTGGTGAACTTATATCCTCCCACCTGAGGTGCTACCACCAAAGCCAGGTGACCCGGATTGTCAACCCGGGGCGGGTGATCCTCCCTGCTCCAGACAATAGGCTGCTCAGACCAACGTAGATAACGAGGCACCACCGGTTCAACAGAGTTCACTGCTCTTTTATGGAGCTTCTGATCGCGCTTGCACAAGCTAGTGGTGAAGACATGATACTGTCCACTGTTTAACTGCTTTGGGTTGCTCTCATAACCCGACTGCTGTTGACTCCCTTGATTACTCTGTTGATGGTTACCACCTTGGTTGTTCTAATTGCCCTGATGATTCTGGAGCCCTGAGCTTGAACCGCCACCACCGTATCCCGGCCCATGGAATCCTGGACCGGAACCACCAGATGGACCCTGATCATACCGAAAAAGAACAAAATTTTTGAACTCCCTCATGATGTGGCAATCCTTCCAAAGGTGTGTGGCCGGAGCCTCCTTTGTCCCGTGCTTCGGGCAGGGCTGGTTTAACAGGCGTTCTAGATTCATTCCTCCACTGCGCTGGGGCGGTTTACCCCTACGACGCTGCATATTACCCTGCACATTGGTGTTAGCCACAAAATCAGAATTATCCGCTTTACGTTTACCACTGTTTCCCTGGCTCGCCTGATTATGCTGTCCTTTTGAACTGGCATTCTTCTTTCCCTTCTCCTATTTCTCTTCATCAGAATCAGGGTCTTTGGTGTTATCAGAATCAACATACTTAACCAGAGCCGCCATAAGTGTTCCCATATCATTGCAATGGCGCTTGAGTCGTCCCAACTTCATTTTCAATGACTTAAACCGGCAATTACGCTCCAACGTTACGATCACCGTGTCAGCATTGATACGGTCCAACAAATGCAAAACTTCCGAAACCCGACGCACCCAATGAGTCGTTGACTCGTTCTCTCCTTGGACACAGGCATCTAAATCCACAATGGACATAGGTTGTTTGCACGTATCTTTGAAGTTTGCTATGAACTTGGCCTTCAATTGGTCCCATGATCCGATGGAGTTGGCGGGCAAGCTTTTTAACCAAGTGCGGGCCGTTCCTTCCAACATCATGGTGAAGTATTTTGCACATGCCGCTTCATCTACATCCAGCATCTCCATTGCCATCTCATAACTTTCAACCCATGCCTCGGGGGGCTGATCAGCGGTGTAATTAGGCACCTTGCGCGGCCCTTTGAAATCCTTGGGCAGCCGCACATTACGTAGAGCCGGGATGAGACATGGCACTCCCCAAGAGCTGAAGGCAAGCCCTGTCCCTCGCTCTATTGATGCTGTTGGCTGAACCGGGGCGGGTTGATGATGACCCGCGTACTGTGCCGCTAAAGCGGCTTCCCTTCGCGCTCTGCCATTATCCACTACGTCCTGAGCATTCCAACCACCATTCGCTGGATTAGCCCCTCGAGGCGCATCTCGATGCCGTGCACTGCTTGACACGGCCGGCTCATCCATGTGCCTGCTATAATTCTTGCTCAGACGGGGGTTGAATGTATTCTGTCTCGGCTGTAGGAATAAGCCTGTTGCTGAACAACGGCGGTTTGAAGAAGATCCCTGGTCCGTCGCGTCTCGATCGCTGCTAAGGAATCACCCTTCATCGGAATAGCCGCCAAACGTGACGCTGCTGCAATCATGTTATCCAAAGGACTGGAAAAGTGACCCGGCGGTGTTGTGACATACTATGGCGGGTTGTCCGTCCGTCGAGGTGGGTCCATCGCCCGTGGCTGATCCGGCGCCGCCCCCGGTGCCTCGGTCTAATTTACTCCTGCCGGATTGCTAGGCCCAGCTCCTGGTGTGCTGAAGAGATTCAGACCCTCGTAAATTTGCGGCAGTCGAGACCGGTACTTCCTTCTCATAACCTCGTTTGATGCGTTCTGATCCAACGTAAGCCGGTAATTCTGCGCTTGGATTTCCTGTGATCGGGCATCTAAAGCGGCCCATTCTTCATCCATCCTGGCTTCCTCAGCCGCCAGGTCCGCCTTAGCCTGAACTATCTGATCCTTTAACTTCGCAACATCCGCATCGTGCTGAACCTGAGTCTCCGGAGTTACTGCTTTGGTCAACAGTGCCGTCCAATCGTCCAGTAAACCGGCAAGAACTTGAGCCGGTCGGCGCACCGGGCCTCCTGCCGCGGCTACCGATCCGGAGACCATTGCTGCTGTAGATGAAGATTGCACGATGGGCTGCGTACCAGCCGTGAAGATCGCGACCCGGTTTGGCGGTTCAAGGGGATCCGGAATACTGTCGCCATCGGAGTATCCCTCGAACCGCCCATCGTGCAATTGGTATAGCGACTCGGTTTCGCCAGTGGACGATTCACCATCTGAGTAGACGGTCGTCTCACCGTCAGACACCGGTTCAGATTCCGCGCCATGGATGAATCCTACGAACGCACGTTTCATGGCAGGCTGAACCCGGGCAGGACTTGCACGCTGAGCCGTCTCGACGAGGTCGGTGGAGATGTCCGGCTCAGGGCCCGGTTCACCGATCTTGCCGATGAAAACATGAATTCCGCCAAAGGGGACCCAGTACCCGTACTCGATTGAGCCGGCCTCGGGGCCCCATCTTGCATCGTCGATGTAGAGCTTGCCGCGATGACTCTTGGTCATCCGGCCAACCATGTACTCCTTGAGTCCTTCAAAGCCGCCCTTCAAGAACTCGAAACCATTGTGCGATAGCCCCACGGTGGGCGCCAACGTGGAAATATCACGTCAGATTTCCTAGCAGAAGAACTTAGTCGTGGATCCATCGCAATGAGGTCAGCCTGAAGGGGTTAAACCGGACAAGGGACACGAGAGTTATACTAGTTCGGCCCCTTCGATGAAGGTAAAAGCCTACGTCTAGTTTGTGATGGGATTATTGGGGTTTCGATGACCAGGGAGCAAACACGCTAGCCTGGGTCTCGAGTTGTTGTCTCTTGTCCCTGAACCGCTGCTGGGTCGTCCCTTTATATACACAGGTTGACGCCCGGCCAGTTTATAGAGTCCCGAGGCCGACTCATACAAGTGTTCGGCTCAGTGTCTTCCTTTCCCTATCTTACAACACAAGTTATACAACCATGACGGTTTAGCACTATGGGCCCTAATCCGCCTCTGGGCTTGGGCCTCTAAGCTTCATCAGTAAAGCGCCATATTCTTGTCTTCAAGGATTTCAGTATGGTTGAGCATGAACCGGCCCCTCCTGGGTGGTTTATACTCAATAGTTATATCCTCAACAGAGAACGTACAACTACCTCATCAAGTTCTACTTTCCTCCCACTCACTTCTTTCGAGAGAAACTCCTTCTCTAGAAAGGATCCATTCTTATCAACAAAGACTTTGCCTTTGGATCCGTGATAGAAGGTGTACCCAATAGTTTCCTTTGGGTAACCTATGAAGACGCACTTCTCTGATTTGGGTTCAAGCTTATCAGATTGAAGCTTTTTCACATAAGCATCGCAGCCCCAAACTTTAAGAAACAACAACTTTGGTTTATTGCCAAACCACAGATCATAAGGCGTCATCTCAACGGATTTTGATGGTGCCCTATTTAAAGTGAATGCAACCGTCTCTAAAGCATAACCCCAAAACGATAGCGGTAAATCAGTAAGAGACATCATAGATCGCACCATATCCAATAAAGTACGGTTACGACGTTCAGACACACCATATAGCTGTGGTGTTCCCAGTGGCGTTAATTGTGAAACTATCCCATGTTGTTTCAAATGAAGACCAAACTCGTAACTCAAATATTCTTCTCCACGATCAGATCGTAGAAATTTAATTTTCTTGTTACGATGATTTTCCACTTCACTCTGAAATTCTTTGAACTTTTCAAATGTTTCAGACTTATGCTTCATTAAGTAGATATAACCGTATCTGCTCAAATCATCTATGAAGGTAAGAAAATAACGATACCCACCACGAGCCTCAATACTCATTGGACCGCATACATTGGTATGTATTATTTCCAACAAGTCAGTAGCTCGTTCCATTGTTCCGGAGAACGGAGTTTTAGTCATCTTGCCCATAAGGCACGGTTTGCAAGCACCAAGTGATTCATAATCAAGTGATTCCAAAAGTCCATCAGCATGGAGTTTCTTCATGCGCTTTACACCGATATGACCCAAATGGCAGCGCCACAAATAAGTTGCACTATCATTATTAACTCTGCATCTTTTGGCTTCAATACTATGAATATGTGTATCATCACTATCGAGATTCAACAAAAATAGACCACTCAACAAGGGTGCATGACCATAAAAGATATTACCCATATAAATAGAACAACCATTATTTTGATTTAAATGAATAACCGTCTCGCATCAAACAAGATCCAGATATAATGTTCATGCTCAACGCTGGCACCAAATAACAATTATTCAGGTCTAAAACTAATCCCGAAGGTAGACGTAGAGGTAGCGTGCCGACTGCGATCACATCGACTTTGGAACCATTTCCCACACGCATCGTCACCTCGTCCTTAGTCAATCTTTGCTTAATGTGTAGCCCATGTTTCGAGTTGCAAATATGAGCAACGGAACCAGTATCAAATACCCAGGTGCTACTGCGAGCATTAGTGAAGTACACATCAATAACATGTATATCGAATATACCTTTCACTTTGCCATCCTTCTTATCCGCCAAATACTTGGGCAGTCCCGCTTCTAGTGAACAGTCCCTTTGCAGTAGAAGCACTCAGTCTCAGGCTTAGGTCCAGACTTGGGCTTCTTCACTTGAGTAGTAACTTGCTTGCCGTTCTTCTTTAAGTTCCCCTTCTTCCCTTTGCCCTTCTTGAAACTGGTGGTCTTGTTGACCATCAACACTTGATGCTCCTTCTTGATTTCTACATCCGCAGATTTTAGCATCGCGAAGAGCTCGGGAATTGTCTTATCCATCCCTTACATATTATAGTTCACCATGAAACTTTTGTAGCTTGGTGGCAGTGATTGAAGAACTCTGTCAATAAGACTATCATCGGGAAGATTAACTCCCAGTTGAGTCAAGTGGTTGTGCTACCCAGACATTCTGAGTATATGTTCACGGATAGAAATATTCTCCTCCATCTTGCTGCTACAAAACTTATTGGAGACTTCGTATCTCTCAATCCGGGCATTTTCTTGAAATATTAATTTCAACTCCTAGAACATCTCATATGCTCCATGATGTTCAAAACGTCGTTGAAGTCCCGGTTCTAAGCTGTAAAGCATGGCACAGTGAACTATCGAGTAGTCACTAGCTTTGCTCTACCAGACGTTCTTAACGTCATCCATAGCATCTGCAGCAGGCCTGGCACCCAACGGTGGTTTGAGGACATAATTCTTCTGTGCAACAATGAGGGTAATCCTCAAGTTACGGACCCAGTACGTGTAGTTGCTGCCATCATCTTTCAACTTGTCTTTCTCTAGGAACGCATTAAAATTCAAAGGAACGGTAGCACGGGCCATTGATCTAGAACAACATAGACATGCAAAATACTATTAGGTACCGAGTTCATGATAAATTAAAGTTCAATTAATCATATTATTTAAGAAGTCCCACTTAGATAGACATCCCTCTAATCATCTAAGTGATCACGTGATCCAAATCAACTAAACCATGTCCGATCATCACGTGAGATGGAGTAGTTGTCAATGGTGAACATCACTATGTTGATCATATCTACTATATGATTCACACTCTACCTTTCGGTCTCAGTGTTCTGAGGCCATATCTTCATATGCTAGGCTCGTCAAGTTTAACCCGAGTATTCTGCGTGTGCAAAACTGGCTTGCACCTGTTGTATGTGAACGTAGAGCTTATCACACCCGATCATCACGTGGTGTCTCGGAACAACGAACTGTCGCAACGGTGCATACTCAGGAGAACACTTATACCTTGAAATTTAGTGAGAGATCATCTTATAATGCTACCGCCGAACTAAGCAAAATAAGATGCATAAAGGATAAACATCACATGCAATCAATATAAGTGATATGATATGGCCATCATCATCATGTGCCTTTGATCTCCATCTCCAAAGCACCGTCATGATCACCATCATCACCAGCTTGACACCTTGATCTTTCATCAAAGCATCGTGGTCGTCTCGCCAACTATTGCTTCTACGACTATCGCTACTGCTTAGTGATAAAGTAAAACAATTACATGGCGATTGTGTTTCATACAATAAAGCGACAACCATATGGCTCCTGCCAGTTGCCGATAACTTTTACAAAACATGATCATCTCATACAACAATTTATATATCATCACGTCTTGACCATATCACATCACAACATGCCCTGCAAAAACAAGTTAGACGTCCTCTACTTTGTTGTTGCAAGTTTTACGTGGTTGCTACGGGCTTAGCAAGAACCATTCTTACCTAAGCATCAAAACCACTACGATTTTTCGTCAAGTGTGTTGTTTTAACCTTCAACAAGGACCGGGCGTAGCCACACTCGATTCAACTAAAGTTGGAGAAAAAGACACTCACTAGCCACCTGTGTGCGAAGCATGTCGGTAGAACCAGTCTCGCGTAAGCGTACGCGTAATGTCGGTCTGAGCCGCTTCATCCAACAATACTGCTGAATCAAAGTATGCCATGCTGGTAAGAAGTATGACTATTATCACCCACAACTCTTTGTGTTCTACTCGTGCATATAACATCTAAGCATAGACCTGGCTCTAATGCCACTGTTGGGGAACGCAGTAATTTCAAAAAAAATTCTTACGATCACGCAAGATATATCTAGGTGATGCATAGCAATGAGAGGGGGAGTGTTGTCTAGTACCCTCGTAGACCAAAAGCGGAAGCGTTATGACAACGCGATTGATGTAGTCGTACGTCTTCACGATCCGACTGATTCTAGCACCAAAGGTACGACACCTCCATGATCTGCACACGTTCAGCTCAGTGACGTCCCACGAACACTAGATCCAGCTGAGGTCGAGGGAGAGTTTCGTCAGCACAACGGCGTGGTGACTGGGATGATGAAGTTACCGGCGTAGGACTTCGCCTTAGCACTACAACGATATGACCGAGGTGGAAATCTGTGGAGGGGGCACCGCACACGGCTAAAAGATCAACTTGATCAACTTGTGTGTCTATGGGGTGCCCCCTCCCCCGTATATAAAGGAGGGGAGGAGGGGGGCGGTCGGCCTCAAGGTGCGACCCTAAGGGGGGGATTCCTACTCCTACTAGGAGTAGGTTTCCCCCTTTCCTAGTCCAACTAGGAGGGGAAGGAAGGGGAAGAGAAGAAGAAGGAAAGGGGGCCCGGCCCCCTTCCCAAATCAGATTGGGCTTGGGGGGGGGGTGCCCCACCTCTTGGCCGCCTCCTCTCTCTTCCACTAAAGCCCATGTAGGCCCATTAAGCCCCCGGGGGGTTCCAGTAACCCTCCGGTACTTCAGTTTTATCCGAAACTCATCCGGAACACTTCCGGTGTCCGAATATAGTCGTCCAATATATCAATCTTTATGTCTCGACCATTTCAAGACCCCTCATCATGTCCGTGATCACATTTAGGACTCTGAACAACATTCGGTACATCATATCACATAAACTCATAATACCAATCGTCATCGAACGTTAAGCGTGCGGACCATACGGGTTTGAGAACTATGTAGACATGACCGAGACACGTCTCCGGTCAATAACCAATAGCGGAACCTGGATGCTCATATTGGTTCCTACATATTCTACGAAGATCTTTATCGGTCAAACCGCATAACAACATACGTTGTTCCCTTTGTCATCGATATGTTACTTGCCCAAGATTCGATCGTCAGTATCATCATACCTAGTTCAATCTCGTTACCGGCTAGTCTCTTTACTCGTTTCGTAATACTTCATCCCACAACTAACTCATTAGTTACAATGCTTGCAAGGCTTATAGTGATGAGTATTACCGAGAGGGCCCAGAGATACCTCTCCGAAACACGGAGTGACAAATCCTAATCTCGATCTATGCCAACCCAACAAACACCTTTATAACCACCCATTTACGTTGTGACGTTTGGTAGCACACAAAGTGTTCCTCTGGTATTCGGGAGTTGCATAATCTCATAGTCTGAGGGTCATAATGCTAAGCTAATAGATGGGTCATGTCCATCACATCATTCTCCTAATGATGTGATCCCGTTCATCAAATGACAACACATGTCTATGGTTAAGAAACATAACCATCTTTGATTAGCGAGCTAGTCAAGTAGAGGCATACTAGGGACTATATGTTTTGTCTATGTATTCACACATGTACCAAGTTTCCTGTTAATACAATTCTAGCATGAATAATAAACATTTATCATGAATTAAGGAAATAAATAATAACTTTATTATTGCCTCTAGGGCATATTTCCTTTCAATTTATATAAGTGCAATTAGATCAAGAGGTGCCACGAGGGGCCCACAAGCCTGGGGGACGCCCCCTTGGGGTGCGCCTGGCAGGCTTGTCGCTCCCTCATGACTATGCTAGTCTTCTCCCGTAGCTTGTAGGGTCCCTTCTAGTCCAGAAAAATTCGTCAAAAAGTTTTGTAGCGTTTGGGCTCCATTCGGTACCAATTTCCTGAAAAACCAAAAACAAGCAAAAAAACAGCAACTGGCACTGGGCAGTAGGTTAATAGGCTAGTCCCAAAAAATGATATATAATTGCATATAAAACATCCAAGATTGATACTGTAATAGCATGGAACAATAAAAAAATTATAGATACGTTGGAGACGTATTAACATCCCCAAGCTTAATTCCTGCTCATCCTTGAGTAGGTAAATGAAAAAAACAGAATTTTTATGTGGGATGTTGCCTATCATGTTTATCATGTAATTTCTCTTTTGTGGTATGAATATGAAGATCCGAATGATTCAAATCAATAGTCTATATTTGATATAAAGACATCAATACTCAGGCATAGTAACAAACTCTCATGCCTTTCAAAATAAAAATGCTAAAGAAAGTTATCACTACAAAATCATATAGCCTTTTCATGCTTCGTCTTCTTAACACAAAGTATTTATCATGCACAACCTCGATGACAAGCCGAGCAATTGGTTCACACTTTTTAACACGCTTCAAATTTTTCAACCCCCACGCAATACATGAGCGTAAGCCATGGATATATCACTATGGGTGGAATAGAACACGGTCGTAGAGATTAATATGGAAAAGACAAAAAGGTGAAAGTCTCACATTGACGAGGCTAATCAACAGGCTACGGAAATACCCATCAATTGATGTCGATGCAAGGAGTAGGGATTGCCATGCAATGGATGCACTAAGACTATAAGTGTATGAAAACTCAAAATAAAAATTAAGTGGGCATGCATCCAACTTGCTTGCTCATGAAGACCTCGGGCATTTGAGGAAGTCCATCATCAGAATATACAAGCCAAGTTCTATAATGAAAAATTCCCACTAGTATATGAAAATGAAAGCATAGGAGACTCTCTATATGAAAAACATGGTGCTACTTTGAAGCACAAGTGTGGAAAAGGATAGTAACATTACCCATTCTCTCTTCTTCTCTCATTTTTGGGTGGGCTTTTTTGGCATCTTTTTTGTGGGCTCTTTTTGGCCTCTCTTTTTTATTATTTTTCCTCACTAGGACAATGCTCTAATAATGAATAATGATGATCATCACACTTCTATTTACTTATAACTCAAAATAACAACTCGATACTAGAACAAGATATGACTAAATGAATGCCCCTACAGTGTACCAGGATGTGCAGTGATCTAGCGTAACATGAATAAAAAATGATAAACAGTGGTTGAGCCACAAATACTATGTCAGCTATATGATCATGCAAACTAACATGACACTGATGATGCGTGTCATAAAAACAGAATGGTGGAAGGTGCATGGCAATATCTCTCGGAATGGCTATGGAAATGCCATAATAGATAGCTATGGTGGCTGTTTTGAGGAAGATATAAGGAGGCTTATGTGTGATAGAGCATATAATATCACGGGGTTTGGATGCACCGGTGAAGTTTGTACCAACTCTCGAGGTGATAAAGGGCAATGCATGGTAGGATAGCATATTGCGGAAAGGTGAGAGTGTGTATAATCCATGGACTCACATTAGTCATAAAGAACTCACATACTTATTGCACAAGTTTATTAGCCCTCAAAGCAAATTACTACTACGCATGCCCCTAGGGGGATAGATTGATAGGAAAAGACCATCACTCGTCCCCAACTGCCACTCATAAGGAAGACAATCCATAATAAATCACGCTCCAACTTCTAGCATAACGGTAGACTATACGTGCATGCTTCGAGAATCACAAACCTTAACACCAATATTCTTACCAAACCACAATCATTCACTATTACCTTCCACATATTACCATCTTAATATCGCAAGACTATTACAAGGAATCATATTATCATATTCAGTGATCTACATGAATTTTTATTATTATATCCTTCTTGAATACCTATCATATTAGGACCAATTTCATAAACCGTGCATATTTCCATTACTATTTATCAAATTATAAAAATGATATAAGTGAGGCATGAGAGTGCAACTATTTCTTTAAAATCTAATCACCATCATGCTCTAAAAGATATAAGTGAAGCACTAGAGTAACTCCCTAGCTCAAAAGATTTAAGCGAAGCACAAAGAGTATTCTAACAAATCACAAATGAGTGTATGTCCCTCTCAGAAGGTGTGTACAACAAAGATGATTGTGGAAAACTAGAAAGCAAACAAAGCAAATACTCGTATAATACATGAAGCTCCAAGCAAAACTCATATCATGTGATGAATAAAAATATAACTCCAAGTACTTTACCGATGGTTGGTAGGCAAAAGAGGTGATGCCTCCCGGGGCATCCCCAAGCTTAGAAGCTTGGGTCTCCTTGAATAACACCTTGAGGTGCCTAGGGCATCCCCAAGCTTAGGCTCTTGCCACTCTCAATTCCTTCATCCATCGTGATCACTTAAAACTTGAAAACTTTAGCACACAAAACTCAACAAAAACCTTCATGAGATCTGTTAGTATAACAACTGATATGTCTCCAACATATCTATAATTTTTGATTGTTCCATGCTATTATATTATCCATCTTGGATGTTTTATATGCATTATTATGCTACTTTATATCATTTTTTGGGACTAACCTATTAACCTAGTGCCAAGTGCCAGTTGTTGGTTTTTCCTTGTTTTTGTCTTCTACCGAAAATCAATACCAAACGGAGTCCAAATGGAATGAAACTTTTTGAGCATTTCTCTTGGACCAGAAGACATCCAAGAATAGTCGGGAGGCGGTCAGAGGGGCCACCAGTTGGTGACAAGCTTGGGAGGCGCGCCCCCAGGCTTGTGGGTCCCCTGATGCTCCTTTTAACCCTAATCTTTGCTCTATAAATACCCAAATATTCCTTGTATACTAGAGGGCACACCAAAAAAACTTTTCAGCTGCCACAAGTTTCTGTCCTCGTGAGATTCCATCTGGAGACCTGTTCTGGTACTCCGTTGGAGGGGGATTCAATCATGGAGGGCCTCTACATCAACCTTGCTGCCCTTCCGATGATGTGTGAGTAGTTTACCACAGACCTACGGGTCCATAGCTAGTAGCTGGATGACTTCTTCTCTCTCTTTGGTCTTCAATACAATATTCTCCTCGGCGTTCTTGGAGATCTATTCGATGTAATTTTCTTTTGCGGTGCGTTTGTTGAGATCCGATGAATTGTGGATTTATGATCAGATTATCTATGAATATTATTTGAGTCTTCTCAGAACTCTTTTATGCATGATTAAGATAGCTTTGTATTTCTCTCTGATCTATTGATTTGGTTTGGCCAACTAGATTGATTTTTCTTGCAACGGGAGAGGTGCTTTGTAATGGGTTCAATCTTTTTGTGTCCTCACTTAGTGACAGAAAGGGTAGCGAGGCACGTATTTGTATTGTTGCCATTAAGGATAAAAATGTGGGGTTTATTCATATTGATTGGATCTATCCCTCTACATCATGTCATCTTGCTTAAGGCGTTACTCCGTTCTTGTTAACTTAATACACTAGATGCATGCTGGATAGTGGTCGATGTGTGGAGTAATAGTAGTAGATGCAGGCAGGAGCCGGTCTACTTGTCACGGACGTGATGCCTATATTCATGATCATTGCCTTAGATATCTTCATAAATTTGCACTTTTCTATCAATTTCTCAACACTAATTTGTTTAGCCACCGTATGTGTTCTTTCAAGAGAGAAGCCTCGAGTGAAAACTATGGCCCCCGGGTCTATCTTTTATCATATTATTTTCAGATCTATAAAACCAGAAACCCAAAAATACATTGCTGCAATTTATTTACCTTTAATTTATTTTGCACTTTTATTTATCTTTTATACCTATCTCTATCAGATCTCATCCTTGCAAGTAACCGTGAAGGGATTGACAACCCCTTTATCGCGTTGGGTGCAAGTATTTGTTTGTTTGTGTAGGTGCAACCATTGGTGACTTGTGTGTTCCTCCTACTGGATTGATACCTTGGTTCTCAAACCGAGGGAAATACTTATCTCTACTTTGCTGCATCATCCTTTCCTATTCAAGGGAAAAACCAACACAAGCTCAAGAAGTAGCAACAACCAAATCACACTTTAGGTATTGTTATGAACACATTCATATTTTATTATTGCATAATACCTACTTTATTCCAACTTCTCCATGACTTATACCCCCCGATACAATCCATAGATACATCAAAACAAGCAAACTATCCAACGAAAACAAAATCTATCTAAAATAGAACAGTCTATAGTAATCTGAATAATGACCATACTTCTGGAACTCTTAAAATTCTAAAAAATAGGACAAAGTGGGAAATTTGTATATAAATCATGTTTAAAAAGTTTATAATTTTATAATGTTCTAGTGAATTTAAACAATTTTGCTACTAGGCGCAAAAGTTTCTGTTTTTTCACAGAATTAAAGCAATTATCAACCAAATCATCCCAAAGGCTTTACTTGGCACAAACACTAATTAAACCACAAAACACAGCCATAACAGTGGTGTGCACGCTCAAAAACAAAAAAAACAAGAAGAATAAAGATAGTTATTGGTTGCCTCCCAACAAGCGCTATTGTTTTACGCCCCTAGCTAGGCGTAATGCATAGTTCCAACTGTTGCCATCTTTCATACCTAAATCCTTTTCAATAAAATCTTCCAAAACTTTTCATAATAAATCTCTATTCTGATGTTCTTCTTTCCTAGCAGGAGAACTAAACTATTGAAAGGACTTTGTTTAGTAATTTTAACATTCATTACTCCAAATTCCGAATGATCACCAAAAACATCTTCATATAAAACATGTATTTCATCATCCATAGGTTCCCTAGCCATTTCCTCAACCCATTCATTACTAAATCCTTCATCAATTCCCTTAGTAATCCACTATAGTTTTTCACAAGCATGATGGTACAAAGTTTTAATAATTTCAGCATAAGGGACTCTCCTAAGATTCTCACTATAAGCAAAATAGTCTTTAGATTCCAAACCACATATAATATCTTTATCATGGATAATTTCTTATATTGGAGGACCCTCACAATTTATCTTATAATAAGCAAAGATTTCTCTAGCTTCTCAAATTATATAATCACATTCACGCATAAGGATAATAGTAGCAATCTTCTTAATTTTGGGATCATGAATGTTGGGAAGTTCATAAAATATCTTTTGTAAAGATGGATGCATATGCAAAAATTATCTTTCTAACTTAACCACAAGCATGGCAATAGTATCCACATAGCAATTCATTTTCTCAAGGATAGACCCTCTTATTATTGACATAACTCCCGTGCAATCGAAGAATTCTTGAATAACATTCTTGCCAATAATATTCTCGCTTCCCACATGATATACTTTAGTTTTGAAATTTGTGGGATGGCTAATTTCCGAAGGATCATGACTGGGATCAAGGATTTAAGCTTACCCTCAAGGGATTCACTAGTGCTTTCCTCAATACCACTTTCAATGATAACTTTATCAAATTATGGTATGATAGCAACTTCAAGCAAGCAAACAGGCAAACAAAGAAAAAGGCAAATAAAAATATTGTGGCGTTTTTTTAAAACTATTTTAGAAGCGGGGGAGATGAAAACGAGAGGCAAATGGCAAGTAAAAGTAAATACAAGTAGATGATAGTTTGTGTGTATGTACTTGATAGGTTTTGGTGATGTCTCCCCAGCAATGGTGCTATAAATTCTTCCTGCTACTAGTGAGCTGCGTTGGGATTTCCCCGAAGAGAAGAGGATGAAGCAGTACAATAGAGATAAGTATTTCACTCAGTGAAGAAGCAAGGTTATCAATCCAGTAGGAGAACCACACAGAACCTCATTAGCAGCATCTACACACACAAAAGCAAATACTTGCACCTAATGCAAACAAGGGGATTGTCAAGCCCCTCGGCGGTTAATTGCAAGGATCAAGTCTCGTAGTGATAGATAGATAGATAGATAGATTAGAACACAAAATAAAATAATGGTAAATAAATTATAGCAAGGTATTTTTGGATTTTGTATATGATAAAAGTAGACCCGGGGGCCATAGTTTTCACTAGAGGCTTCTCTCTTGAACAAAAAATATATGGTGGGTAAACAAATTACTGTTGAGCAGTTGATAGAAAAGTGCATAGTTATGACGATATTCAAGGCAATGATCATGTATATAGGCATCATGTCCGAGACAAGTAGACCGACTCCTGCCTGCATCTACTACTGTTACTCGACCCATCGACCACTATCCATCATGCATACAGGGTATTAAGTTAATAAAACATAGTAACACCTTACGCAAGATACCATGATATAGGAAAAGTAAACCCAATCAATATGAATAAACCCCGTATTTTTATCCTTAATGGCAATGATAAAAATATGTGTCATGTCCCTTTCTGTCACAAGGATTGAGCACCGCAAGATCGAACCCTTCACAAGGCACCTCTCCCGTTGCAAGATAAATCAATCTAGTTGGCCAAACCAAACGGATAGATCGGAGAGAAATACAAAGCTAAAACAATCATGCATAAAAGAATTCATAAAAGACTCAAATATTTCTCATGAATAATCTGATTATAAACACACAATTCATTGGATCCCAACAAACATACCGCAAAAAAGGATTACATCGAATAGATCTCCAAGAACATCGAGGAGAACATTGTATTGAAGATCAAAGAGAGAGAAGAACACTTCTAGCTACTAGCTATGCACCTGTAGGTCTGTGGTAACACTACTCACGTATCGTCAAAAGGGCAGCAAGGTTGACGTAGATGCCCTCCGTGATTGATTCCCCCTCCGGGTATCGAAGAAGGCCTCTAGAGGGATCTCGGAGGAATAGAGGCTTGCGGTGGCGGAAAAAGTATTTCAGGTGGCTCTCTGATGTATTGGGAATATTTGGGAATTTATAGAAGTGGAATTTGGTCAAGAGGTGTGACGAGGGGCCCACAAGCCCGGGGGATGCCCACAACAGAATGAACCACCTTTTCATTGCCTTGGGAAGGTTCCCCTTTTACTCCTTTTTTGTAGAAGATGGAGGCAATGATTACGGATGAGTCTTCTCTTAAAGACTCATGATGGATCACCGAGTACATCGGATCGACGTCCAAACCACAAAGGGCAACCGATCCCTTGGGCATACCGGACTCAGAGGCTATCCGGAATCCTAAGAGACAAGACAAAGAAGGAGCCCGTTGGAGGTCTCGTGACCGTCACTACGACCTCCATCGTGCTCGGGGGCTACTGAGGGCATCCTGTACTGGGGGTGGATAGCACCAAGGAGCCTGGCCTCGTCAACTACAAAGGGGCCCAACGGGCCCAAGGCTTGATGCTAAACCTAGGAGGCCAGACGACCTTCTTGACGCCCAAGACTAGAGGGCGGCGACACCCTAGATCGTATCCAGCATGTAAACCCTAGACCTCTCCCACCTATATAAAGGTAGGTCTAGGGTTCCCCCCAGGGATCCATCCTCGGATAGGAGAAACTCTCAATAGCAACATCATACACCATTGTAACCCCTCGCCCGAGGTATCCCTCCATTATGAATAACCAAAACCAGCAGGACGCTGGGTATTACTTTCTGGAGGCCCAAACCTAGATAAACCCCTCGTGTGACCTCCAATCCATGACTTCCAGCTGCGCTTGGACCCCTACAGAGGGATCTGACGGAAATCTACTCCGTCAACACCGCCTCAGCAAAATGAAAAGAACAGAAGAGAAACATGTTTCACAGGAAGACAACATACTAAGAGAGACTACATCCCGGACAGAAGATACAATGGTTGTAGCAGCACACCTCCCCCATAGAATTCCTCCTCATCGTTCAGCATGAAAAGGCACCAAGGCTAGTGGATCGGGACAACATTAGCCGGGGTGTGGCCACAGTAGCATCGGGAAATCTCTTGCTAGTTGCTCCATTTTCCTCACCAGCTCCACCACTCTCTCTTTGGAGGGCCTGAGCACAGGGCTTCCCAGGAAGCCAAAGTGGAAGTTGTTTTTCTCTGGATCGCCTACATTCTAGACCAACAAGCACGATTAAAACAAATGTCATTTAGGTACTTCCATAGAGCCCGCAGTGTTGCAACATGAAGCATAATACCAGCAGTCTTAGCAACATTAGCAGACCACTAGTTCATGAGCGACATTAGGTCAAACTTAGTAGTGCAACTAGTAATGTCTGAAATGACTCTCCAGCATTCCATTGAAACAAGACACACAAAAAATACATCATGGTAGCTTTCAGGTTCAGCATAGAAAAGACAGGAAGCATTAGGGATACTCTAACTCTTGAGCAAGTTATCTCTGATTAGAACTTTGTTCTTAGCTAAAAGCGAGAGAAAAATCTAAACCCTAAGAGGGACTTTAAACTATTAAATAACATGGATATTAGCAAAACAAAAGACTCAAAAGTTAATAGTATTGTAAAAAGGCTTGATAGTATAAAGCCCTTTAGCTTCATAATTCCAAACGATGGAATCATCTAGATTAGTACATAAGAGTCAAATCCTTTACAACATTAAACATATCATTCCACTCTTTCAACATGTTTTAGGAAAAATACCTCCTAAATGTAATTTTCATGCAGGATCCATCCCAAACTCTATGGATAGAAACATTATGTTTTTGGCAATGTTACAGAGATTCTAGAATTGGGTAGCTGATGTCACTTGAAACTGCGTCGGTATTTCCCCAAAGAGGAAGGGAGGATGCTGTATAGCTACGGTAGGTATTTACCTCAGTTGTGAAACCAAGGTATCAATCCAGTAGGAAAACCAAGCAACACTATGTAAACGGTACCTGCACACAAAGAACAAATACTTGCAACCCGATGCGTATGAGGGGTTGTTAATCCCTCTTCGGGTAATGGTGCCAGAAATTGTCAAGTTGATGGGATAAAATTTATGATAGATTGGATAAATAGATCTCGATAAAACATGAAATAGAATAAGTAATAAAAAAGTGCAGCAAGGTATTTTTGGGTTTTTGGAATAATATATCTGAAAGCAAAGGCAAATGAAAAATAGATCTCAAAGCAAATATGATAAAGAATAGACCCCGGGGCCATAGATTTTACTAGTGGCTTCTCTCAAGAAATAGCATATGATGGGTAAACAAATTATTGTTGGGCAATTGATAGAAGATCGAATAATTATGACGATATCCAAGGCAATGATCAATATATAGCCATCACATTCAAGATTAGTAGACCGGCTCCTGCCTGCATCTACTGCTATTACTCCACACATCGACCGCTATCCAGCATGCATCTAGTGTATTAAGTTCATGGAAAAATGGAGTAATGCAATAAGAACGATGACATGATGTAGACGAGATCTATTCATGTACGAATAGCCCCCATATTTTTATCCTTAATAGTAACGATACATGCATGTCTTGCTGCCCCTTCTGTCACTGGGAAAGAACACCCGCAAGATCAAACCCATCACAAAGCACCTCTTCCCATGTCAATAAAAAACGATCTAGTTGGCTTAACTAAACCAAATATTCGAATAAGAAATACGAGGCTATAAATAATCATGCATATAGGAGATCTAAGAAAACTCAAATAATATTCATGGATATAGATCTGATCATAAACTCAAAGTTCATCGGATCCCAACAAACACACCGCAAAAAGAGTTACATCAAATAGATCTCCAAGAGACCATTGTATTGAGAATCAAAAGAGAGAAGAAGCCATCTAGCTACTTCCTACGGACCCGCAGGTCTATGGTGAACTACTCACGCATCATCGGAGAGGAACCAATGAGGATGATGAACCCCTCCATCATGGTGTCTAGATTAGATCTCGTGGTTCTGGAACTTGCGGCGGCTGGAATTGTGTTTCGTGGAATCCCCTAGGGTTTCTAGAATATTTGGGGATTTATAGGGCGAAGAGGCGGTGCGGGAAGTCACCGATGGGGGTACAACCCCTAGGCGCGCTTGGGCCTCCCGACGCAGCCTAGTGGGTTGTGCCCACCTCGGGCCTCCCCTTTGGCACTTCTTTGGCCCACTGGGTGTCTTTTGGTCCAAAAAAATTCTCCAAAAAGTTTCACTGCATTTGGACTCCGTTTGATACTGATATTCTGCAAAGTAAAAAACAAGCAAAAAACAGCAACTGGCACTGGGCACTATGTCAATAGGTTAGTCCCAAAAGAATTATATAAAGTTGTTATAAAATGATTGTAAAACATCCAAAAATGATAATATAATAGCATGGAACAATACAAAATTATAGATATGCTGGAGACGCATTAGTAGCTAAAGGAGCATTTCCTATTCAATGATCCTCCCAGAATCTGGTACTCAAACCATTGCCCACTTTCTAGGAATACCTGTCGGATGTTGGGTTCCGGCAGACCCTTAAGGTTCGAACTCTGGGGTGTGCACGAAGATCTCTCCCCTACCGATCTACGTCCGATCGCCTCGTGAGATCTAAGCTAAAGACGATGAACAACACAAGGGACACAAGATTTATGCTGGTTTGGGCCACCGTTGTGGTGTAATACTCTACTCCAGTGTGTGGTGTGGTGGATTGCCTCAGGGGCTGAAGATGGACAGTACAAGGGAAGAACGGCCTCGCGAGAGGTGTTCTTGAGCTGGTGCGATGAACTGCTCGGGTGAGTTCGCTCTCTCTCTAATGAGCACTCGATCTGTTCTCACCTCCTTGGTGGTGTCTAGTCCTATTTATAGAGGCCCTGGTCCTCTTCCCAAATATTGAGCGGGAAGGGCGCCAACAACAGCCATTTCAAAGGGGAACATCTAGTACAAGTTATCCTGACTAAAGTTGGTCTTCGGCTGCCAAAAGCACTGGCAATGACGCCGTCCTGGGCTCCACGGTGACCTTCATCCTGCCGCTCCGCTGGTCTTGGTCTCGTTGCACCGGAATGGCAACCTTTGCTTGATGCCTCGGTACTCCGCGCCTGTGCTTTCCCCCTTTGCACCAAAGAGGAAACAAGGACACTGCGCAGGCCGGCGCCCACCTGGCACCCGTCTGGACTCGATCGTCATGGCTTGCGTCACGAGCACCTCGCGAGGTACCCTGCCTTGATCTCTCCGCCTTCTCGCGAGCCTGCCTGGCGAGGCCGTCCCTGAGGAAGCCTTGTGTCGTCCTCCCCGCGAGGCTTGGCCCCTCGCGAGGGTCTTGAGTCTTGTGCTGATGAAGATGGGCTGTACTGGGCCACCACTTGAGCCACGCCACAGGCCGCAGGCAGGCAAGTCTGGGGACCCCCGTTCCCAGAACGCCGACTGTAGCCCCCAGGCCCAAGGCACGCTCGGACTTGGCTTAGCGGAGAAGCGAAGGGGTAAGTGCGGAGCGCCGCAGGCCCCATCAGCCTGCGGCCTTAGGCGCCGCATGGCAGTTGATTGGATGTGGGCATCTCCGCTTCCCCACGCTCCCTCGTTACGCGCCTAGCTAGGCGGCCACGAGATTTGTACACAATTATCCTCCCTTCGCAGCCTGCGCACTTCTCGTTCCTCTTTCCTCCTCGAGCCTCTGCTTCCGCCTCCAATCCATCTCAAGCTCTTTCCCCGTCCCATTGCCATGGCGCCGATGAAAAAGGATAAGGGGAAGAACTCGACCAGCACGCCCCCGGCGGTCGCTCCCGCCGTCGACAAATCGTCATACTCAACCTGGAGGCCCTGGAGAAGGTCTGCTCTGCGCTTGCCTCTAGCTTCAATGAGTGCGGGAAGACGACGGTCTGGCCCGCGTCCCACGCCTCCTTCGACAGGTTTGTCACGGAGGTCCGATTCTTCGCCGACGCCTTGTGGGCAGGCCTGGTTCCCCCCTTTTCCGCCTTCTATAATGCGGTGCTTTCCCATTATCAGATCCACATGATGCATCTTGGCCCCCAATCCATTGCTCTGCTTGCTGTCTTCGCCTTTGTCTGTGAGGCCATGGTGGGGATTCCTCCTTTCGTTGCCCTTCTGCGCCACTTCTTCTCGCTGCGCTTGTTCGATCCTTCCCGGTGTTCGGGGTGCGTGAGCTTCCAGGCCGTGCCGAAGACGGCCGCCTTGGGGATCGATTTCAGCCTCTCACCTTCTGTGAGTGGGTTCCAGGAGCGGTGACTGTACGTGGACGTTGGGGTGCCCAGCCCCCTGCTCGCGCACCCGACGCTGCCTGCTATTCCCAATCCTGGCTGGGATCACGAAGAACTCACGATCTCCCAGCTTGCCTTCATCTGGCATCGCTTCGAGAGGTTGAGGGAGCTCGGAGTGACAACCCAAGGTGGTGAAGGAGTTCCTCCGACGCCGCATCGCTCCCTGTCGGTGTCAAAACCGGCGGATCTCGGGTAGAGGGTCCCGAACTGTGCGTCTAGGCGGATGGTAACAGGAGACAAGGGACACGATGTTTTACCCAGGTTCGGGCCCTCTTGATGGAGGTAAAACCCTACATCCTGCTTGATTAATATTGATGATATGGGTAGTACAAGAGTGGATCTACCACGAGATCAAGGAGGCTAAACCCTAAAAGCTAGCCTAAGGTATGATTGTTGTAATGGAGGTTATGTCCTACGGACTAAAGCCCTCCGGTTTATATAGACACCGGAGAGGGCTAGGGTTACACAGAGTCGGTTACAATGGTAGGAGATCTACATATCCGTATTGCCAAGCTTGCCTTCCACGCCAAGGAAAGTCCCATCCGGACACGGGACGGAGTCTTCAATCTTGTATCTTCGTAGTCTTGGAGTCCGGCGGACGATGATAGTCCGGCTGTCCGGACACCCCCTAGTCCAGGACTCCCTCAGTAGCCCCTGAACCTGGCTTCAATGACGATGAGTCCGGCGCGCATAATGTTCGGCATTGCAAGGCGGGTTTCTCCCTTGAATAATCTAGAGAAGATTGTGAACACCCGGATAGTGTCCGGCTCTGCAAAATAAATTCCACATTCTACCGTAGAGAGAATAAAATGTACACAAGTTCAATCTGCTGACGTATTTTGCGGCGTGACGTCACGCCACTACCAAGCCTTTACTTGAATCATTTTTTATCATACCACCTCAGCGCGTTTAGCGAAGCGGTTTCCTTGGCACGTCTTGTCGAAGCAGAGATCGTGTTCCCCTTATTCCGGGATTCTCATCAATACGGACGTGGGTAACCCAACCGCGCCATTGATGGTGGCGCTTGGGAGATAAGCGAGTTTTACCGGGCTAGCGGGGACGCATAGTCTTCGTCCGCCTATATATAAGGGATAAGGATTCACCTTTTCACCTACGCCTTCTTCCTCCTTTGCTTATCCATCTCCGCGCACTCGAGCTCCAGCGCCCAAGTTCGCACATCTCGCCTCGACCTTCTCCGACCATGTTCGGAGCGGGAGGTAAATGGTTGGCCTCCACCGTTAAGGAGGAGCACATCACCAAGCTGCGCAGCGCCGGATACCTTTCCGGCGACGTCGCGCACCGGCTGCCCGACGAGGGGCAGCTCATCCCCACCCCCGGGCCCCATGAGAGGGTCGTTTTCCTCCCCCACTTCCTCCGCGGACTGGGCTTTCCACTTCACCCCTTTGTCCGGGGGCTCATGTTCTACTACGGCCTAGATTTCCATGATCTGGCGCCGAACTTCATCCTCAACATCTCGGCGTTCATCGTCGTGTGCGAGGCCTTCCTCTGCATCCAGCCCCACTTCGGCCTGTGGCTCAAGACCTTCAACGTCAAGCCGAAGGTTGTGAAGGGCACGCAAGCGGAGTGCGGAGGCGCCATGTTGGGCAAGATGCCCAACGTCCTTTGGTTCGAAGGGGCCTTCGTGGACTCCGTCAAGGGGTGGCAATCGGGGTGGTTCTATATCACCGAGCCGCGCGAACCTACGTGGGCGGCGGCCCCCGAGTTCAGATCTGGCATCCCTATGCAGCTCACCTCTTGGAAAGAGAAGGGCTTGCTGTGGGGTAATTCGAAGGAGCTGACGGGACTCCAAGCCTGTATCCAGAAGCTGGTGAACAAGAAGCTCAGGCTGGTTAACGTGGTCCAAGTCATGCTCGTCCGCCGGATTCTCCCATGCCAAGAACGGGCATTCAATCTGTGGGAGTTCAATCCGGAACAGCACCAGGCGCTGAGCGGGCTCTTCGACACAACGTACGAAGGCGCCTGGAGGGTGATATTTAAGGGCGCCGAAGCCCCCGCATTCGCGACGGAAGATCGCGGATTCCACTTGCAACGTCCAGCTGACGAGGTAAGTGATTCTACCCCTTTACGGGACACTTTAATAGTTCGACCCTGAGCGGGTTGTAATCTCCTTTTTCCTTTGACAGGAATGGATGAAGAAGGCCGAGCAGCTCATCTGCCCGGCTCCCATGCCAGAAGACCCAGTGGATGCCCGTCTAGCGGGGCTGCTGGTTCCGGCACTGCACGTGGTGCCGGAGAAGAAGGCCAAGAAGGTGGCCACGGGTACTCGAAAGAGTTCCCGTTTTCAGGTGTCCGACGACTCTGAGGCGGATTCCTCCCCCGAAGATGAGGAGGAGGAAGAAGACTCTCTCCCAGAGGAGGGAGAGAGAAAGAGGAAGGCCTCCCCAACAGGGGAGGCCGAAGGGTCCAAGAGGGGAAGAACTATTCCCCCGGACAGCTCCGCCAACACCAACGTTGGCGAAGAAGAGTGGCCCTCAAGGGCCAGGCCTCCGACGAGATCGTAAGTATCCGGATCCCTGAATCTGCAATTTCTTTCGTGTCACATAGTGTCTTTCTAATGCCGCATACTGCCTGCAGTCAGGCCGATGATGATCTCCCCGCTTCGTCGAGCGGTTCGTTGGCTGCGTCGGATGTGGAATCCATCCCGACTGCCTCCACCCCTCGCGCCGACGAGGACGCCGAGGTGGGATCCCGGAAAGGGACCCATCAGGAGGAGGCTCCGGAGGCGCCGCAAGGCAGCCTCCCGGACTTTGCGCCGGACTCTATTCCGGAACCCGCAGTGGTTCCAGAGTCCGGCAGGCGGCCCCTTCGCAAGAAGGGCAAGACCGTGACACCGGCGACCCCCATCCAACCGGAGGCGCCGGACAACTTGTTGGAGGCGCTCCAAAGCGCTTTCATTGAGGAGGAACACTGCACTATCATGAGTGCGGTGATTCAGAAGGTTCAGCTCGCCAAGAGTGGGTTGACCGAAGCCTGCAGCAGCCTTCTAACAGGCTTTGAGGTAAGAAGTTAAAATTATGTAATGTAATACCGCATAGACAGTAGCCCCTGATGCTCAGTTCGGCGTTCGGAAAGAAAAGCCGGACTAAGGATCTAAAAAGATATATGCAGGGTTGCTTAAAAAATATGTCAATATGGGTTTGCAGGCTGCGCTGCTGACCTTTGCCGCACTGACTACGGAGGTCGGTGCATTGAAGCAGGATCTCGAGCGGTCCAAGCAAGAGCTCGGCCATGCCAAGAAGCAGCTCGAGGACAAAGAAGGTGAGTAACACCACTTTAAAGATTTACCTTACAGAAAAGGATTTAGGTTGCAATAGAAATGACAAGGATAACATGGGTACTGTAGGGGCCACTAACAAGGTGGCAACCCTGAAGGAGGCTGTGTCTACGGCCGAACGCAATGCGGCCGCGGAACGGGCCGAGCGAGAGAAGCAGGAGGCGCGGGTGGCGGAAGTACGGCAAGAGCTCCAGGCTCTCATGGAGAAGCATGAGAGTTTGGAGCGCGACTCAAAGACTCGAGAGTTCGAGCTCGCCTCGGCTCTCGAAAGTGCCAAGTCCGCCAAGGCCGAAGCCCGTAAGGCCCTTCAGGAGGTTGAAGATGTGAAGAAGATAGCGGCGGGTAAGGCATTTTTCATGCAAAGCAAGCATGTTAATGTAGATTACCTGACACTTACCCGAATTCGGAGCTCTCCAGGGGCGTTTGCAGATCTGCCGCCCAGTGTATCCGATGCCGCCGCATTTTACCGTGGCCAGGAGGGGAGCTCAGTGGAGAAGGTCTTCTGGTCTCAGTACGCTGAGGCCGGCCATCCGGTGCCCCCTAGCGACCAGCTGAAGCAGCTGGTCGAGCTCCACAAGGCGGCTGAGGAAGCCATGAAGGGCCTTATAGTCCGGCTGTGGCCTGGACAGGCCATGCCTGGGAGCTACTTCGGCCTCGTGCGGCGGCTGGTGGATGCATGCCCCTGGGTGGAGGTCATCAAGCGCTCCGCCTGTATTGAAGGTGCTCGTCGGGCCCTTGCCCGCACAAAGGTGCACTGGGGCAGGCTGGATGCGGAGAGGCTTCTTACTGACCCGCCGCCAGCGGGCAAGGAGTATCGTACGCCCGAAATGTACTAAAAGACTGTCCTGAAGGGTGCCCACAATATTGCGGATGAGTGCCCCAGAGATGTAATTTTTGAGTAAACTCGCTATGTATTATCCTGTGCGCTGAAAACTTTGTTCATATGCGCTGAAGCAACGCTTGTTTAATTTAAAATATTACCTTCTGTGCGGCCGTTTATAAAATCTGAGAGATGGCAAGTCGTTGGCTTCAGCCCCCGAGCCGCAAGTGCTGGGCTGTTCGGGATAAACTTGAGCACTCTTGTTCCCATTTTTGGGTCCATCTAGGGAGGCGCTCAACACAACGAACAAGGCAACCGGACTTATAATGTTTGAACACTCTCACTTAGCCATAGAATTCTATAATTTTAAATTTCGGCGAAGCCCCTAGTATTCGGAAGACCGAATTCGGGGCGCTATCCACGCCTTCATCGGACATTATCCGGTACTTCGCTCAAAGCGGCATGAGTCTTTAGGGACCCGAAAAGACCTCTCGAACAGCGACCAGTCTCTCGCCTTATCATGCCAGTCAGTTTTACCTTTCTCCACTGAGGCGCTCGCCCAGCTCAACCGGGGCGCAATCGCAGTGGTTCTCCCAGTGCCACCTTAGCCGACAGAACGGAACGTAAGGCACCAAAACGTGGGAGCCGGGCAAACCCAACTATTGACCCAAGACATGATTCGGAGCCGATTCATATAATGCTATAAGTTCGGGGTGCCGCACTTGTGAAAGTGTTCGGACTTATCACACCATAATGCGGGGAACATAAGCCCCTGGTGTATTCGACCGTACCAAAATATACGGGTGCAAGATGTCATTTAATGAACATATATATATAAAGTAATATAATTACAGGCGAAAAGTGCTGCATTATTTATTAAAGGAAGTCTGCTATGAGTGCGGACTGATACAAATAGTGCGGTAAGCAAGGGTTTGGACTAATTAAACATGTCCCCCTCCAGGGGTGGGCTGCGGACTTGGTGTATATAATCAAATTTAATGCTCGTAATGTAGACCACCTGAATGTTCGTCGTAGCCTTCTTTCTTCCCTGGCTGTTGCATCGTGAGTTCGGTAGGTTCACCGCCGGACAGGGCCTCTGGTTAACGGAGTCCTGTGTATAAAAAGAAGGAAAATAATAAAAAAGAGTGACACACTTGCGAGCCCCTGGTGTGGTCGAGCCGCACTCTGGGTCTATTGTGGTCGTGCCCCTTCCCCTACGCCCATGGTATCTCCAAAGCGTAATGATGTACGCGGAGGGTTGTTCTTGCGATCATGCGAGGGCTGGGGTCAGGGCCGCATTGCTACGCGTGCTCGGATCGTGCCAGGTGGTCTTGGTTGGTGTTGCTTCGGGCGCGTTTGGCTGTATCCGACCGTTTAACAGCCGGACTCAAAAATTGCCTTAAAAGGCTGCTCTGTACTTCTGCCGCGAGAGCCGCTGTATGTTCCTCCGTTCGGAGGGAGCGTTCTGTATTTCCGTTGACCGTGATGAATCCACGAGGGCCTGGCATCTTGAGCTTGAGGTATGCATAATGCGGCACCGTGTTGAACTTTGCAAACGCGGTTCGTCCGAACAGAGCGTGATAGCCGCTGCAGAATGGGACTATGTCGAAGATTAACTCCTCGCTCCGGAAATTATCCGGGGATCCGAAGACCACTTCCAGTGTGACTGAGCCTGTACAATTGGCCTCAACACCTGGTATGACGCCTTTAAAGGTCGTCTTTGTAGGTTTAATCCTTGAGGGGTCTATGCCCATCTTGCGCACTGTATCCTGATAAAGCAGGTTCAGGCTATTGCCGCCGTCCATCAGGACACTCGTGAGGTGAAATCCATCGACGATTGGGTCTAAAACCAATGCGGCGAATCCGCCATGGCGGATGCTGGTCGGATGGTCTCTTCGATCGAAAGTGATCGGACAAGAGGACCATGGATTGAACTTCGGGGCGACTGGCTCCATCGCGTATACATCCCTTAGTGCATGCTTCCGCTCCCTCTTGGGTATATGGGTTGCGTATATCATGTTGACCGTCTGCACTTATGGGGGGAAACCCTTCTGTCCTCTACTGTTCGGTGGCTGGGTCTCTTCCTCGTCGTCGCTATGCAGCCCCTTGTCGTTGTTTTCGGCAATTAACTTGCCTGCCTGCTTGAATACCCAACAGTCTCTGTTGGTGTGATTAGCTGGCTTTTCGGGGGTATCTGGCATAAGCGGTCGAGTATTCGGTCCAAATTGGACGGACCCGGAGTGGTTCTTTTGAATGGCTTCTTCAACTGACCGGGTTTGGAGCCTCGGAATCCGGCGTTGACTGCCGTATCCTCCTTGTCGTTGCCGTTAATATGGACTTTATTTTTGCTTCGACGCGACCTGCCATTGTGGTCCTTAGTATCCGGACTGCCAGAATTTTTACTGAGGTTGTTGCTGCGAGCTAGCCAGCTATCCTCTCCCGCACAAAAGCGGGTCATTAATGATGTGAGGGCTGGCATGGATTTCGGCTTTTCCTGTCCTAGGTGCCGGGCTAGCCACTCGTCGCGGATGTTATGTTTGAAGGCTGCGAGGGCCTCTGCATCCGGACAGCCGACGATTTGGTTTTTCTTTGTCAAGAACCGTGTCCAGAACTGTCTGGCCGATTCGTCTGGCTGCTGAATTATGTGGCTTAGGTCATCGGCGTCTAGTGGTCACACATATGTGCCCTGGAAGTTATCGAGGAATGCAGCTTCCAGGTCTTCCCAACACCCAATTGACTCTGCGGGCAAGCTGTTAAGCCAATGCCGAGCTGGTCCTTTAAGCTTGAGTGGGAGGTATTTGATGGCGTGGAGATCGTCGCCGCGGGCCATATGGATGTGAAGGAGATAATCTTCGATCCAAACCGCGGGGTCTGTTGTGCCATCGTAGGATTCAATGTTTGCGGGTTTAAACCCTTCAGGGATTTGATGATCCATTACTTCATCAGTGAAGCATAGCGGGTGTGCGGCGCCTCTATATTGAGCAATATCACGACGTAGCTCGAGTGAGCGTTGTCTGCTGTGTTCGGCCCGACCGGAGTTGTTGTATCCGGCGCGACAGTATTCGTCGTGGGTCGTTGGGCGCCCACGTGATCCGTAGATGGATCTGGATTGCCTTGCTTTGTCCTCCAATATATCTCGCAAGTCCGGCGCGTTCCCTCTTGGCTTCGTACTTTTGGAGCGATCCCGGGGTACGGTCTTGGTGGAGGGCCTGGATGCCTCTCTGTCACGACCACGGGGTGGTCGGTCGGCCGTATCGTGCGCTGGTGATGAAGGTATGTATGCTTCTTCCTCTAATCGGGGGAGCAACTTGCGTTTTGGGTAACTCTTGGAGGGACGTTCGAGTTCATACTCTTCGGCCGCGTGGACCTCAGTCCATCTGTCGGCCAGCAGGTCTTGATCAGCTTGAAGCTGCTGCTACTTTTTCTTTAGGCTATTTGCCGTGGCGATAAGCCTGCATTTAAAACGCTCTTGTTCGACGGGATCCACGGGCACGACGAATTCGTCGTCGCTGAGGCATGCTTCGTCTCCGGAGGGAGGCATGTAATTATCATCCTCGACCTCTTCGTCTGCCGCTCTCTCGCGAGGGCTTGCTTCTGCATCCTCCTGCGCTGAATCTTGCTGGAGGGGATTGTCTTCGGCACTGTCTGGGGTGTTATTATCTCCTTGCCGGAATCTCCATTCTTGCTGTGGCGGGATTTAGAGCGGCGCCGCTGACGCCGACGGAATATGCCTCCGCTGCTTCTTCGCCATCCCCATCTTTTGGGGTGTCCACCATGTATATGTCATATGACGAGGTGGCCTTCCAGTGCCCTGTAGGCGCTGGTTCCTGTTCGTCTCCGACATCGTCGTCCATACCGTCGATGTCTTCGGAGTCGTAGTCTAGCATGTCGGCTAGATCGTCGACAGTGGCTACAAAGTGGGAGGTGGGTGGGCTTTGAATTTCTTCGTCGTCCGTATCCCAACCATCCTGGCCGTAATCCGGCCAGGGCTCTCCAGATAGCGAGAGATGCTTTAGCGAATTTAGGATGTTGCCAAAGGGTGAGTGTTGGAAGATGTCCGCGGCGGTGAACTCCATGATCGGCGCCCAATCAGATTCGATTGGCAGGGGCGCAGGAGGTTCGGAGTCCGGCAGGGAGTCCGGTACCTCGGAGTCACGAGCTTTACAAGGGACAAGGTTAGTGTTCGGCTCCATCGCCGTGGAAGGTGCAGCCCCTGAGGCGGTGTCCAGCCACCGGTCCTCGATCTGGGCGATCGGCTCCGGACTGAGGGCCGGAGCGGATTCGTGTGCGGCCACCAAGGCACTGTCCGGCGGCAGAGCTGAATCATGCCCATCGTGACAGCGCGGCACGCCCGGCTGTGGCTCGAGTCCGTCGAAGATCAAGTCCCCGCAGATGTCGGCCGTGAAGTTTAGGCTTCCAAACCTGACCTGATGGCCAGGGGCGTAGCTTTCGATCTACTCCAGATGGCCAAGTGGGTTGGCCCGCAGTGTGAAGCCGCCGAATACGAAGATCTGTCCGGGGAGAAAAGTCTCACCCTGGACGGCGTTGTTGATTGAAGAAGCCATCGAGCCTATCGGTGACGACACAGAGGAACTCTCAATGAAAGCACCAATGTCGGTGTCAAAACCGGCGGATCTCGGGTAGGGGGTCCCGAACTGTGCGTCTAGGCGGATGGTAACAGGATACAAGGGACACGATGTTTTACCCAGGTTCGGGCCCTCTTGATGGAGGTAAAACCCTACGTCCTGCTTGATTAATATTGATGATATGGGTAGTACAAGAGTGGATCTACCACGAGATCAAGGAGGCTAAACCCTAAAAGCTAGCCTATGGTATGATTGTTGTAATGGAGGTTATGTCCTACGGACTAAAGCCCTCCGGTTTATATAGACACCGGAGAGGGCTAGGGTTACACAGAGTCGGTTACAATGGTAGGAGATCTACATATCCGTATTGCCAAGCTTGCCTTCCACGCCAAGGAAAGTCCCATCCGGACACGGGACGGAGTCTTCAATCTTGTATCTTCGTAGTCTTGGAGTCCGGCGGATGATGATAGTCCGGCTGTCCGGACACCCCCTAGTCCAGGACTCCCTCACTCCCCTCCAGCGCCATTCCCGCCCAATGTGGGCTTACACCGGTCGCCAGGACCATATGAGGCTCCAGGAAGGGGATCTCGCGCCCGAGACGCTGAAGAAGGTGTTGCAGGTCCTGACTGGCGACCCCTCTCCCGACAGCGCTGGCCATGGGAGCGCCCTGTTGTATCTTTGCAAAAATAGGGTCGACTTCGCGAGGCAGATGCCCCGTTTCGACGAATGGGGGCTGCGCCCTCCCAACCTTGTGGGACCTTGCGAGAATCTGTTGCTATGGTCCCTCCCCCGGCTACCCGCGCCGACCTCGCCCCAGGAGTCGTTGCAGGGAGGCAAGGATTGGCGGGAGCCGAGGAACCCGATGTCAAGGTGCTGATGTCGCATGGGGATCCCGAAGCGTCATCCTCTGGAGCTGATGGCTCCCCTTGCGTGGTGGTGGCTGACGAGGGAACGCGGCTTGCCGCTCCCGAGGCTGAAGCCCTCGAGGCCCCGGAAGGCCTCCACGAGGTGGTGTCTGATCGCTCCCCTTAGGTCGATGCCCCTGATGCAGGCCGGCCTGATGCTTTGGCTCCTATGCCACGCGCCGGCCCTCACGTTGTGATGTTGGGCCAGTTCCGCATAGAATTCGAGGCCCTTCGCAAGAGGAAGGAGGCTTTCAGTGGTGATGAGCGCCCGCACCGCCCATTGAAGCACAAGAAGTACTTCGCCATGGACGAGTAAGTCCCTTCTTCTCATGGTTCCTTGTCTGCCTCTCTTTTTGCTGACGGTGGCCTTTGAGGATTCCCTCTGATGAGCCCGCGGAGTCAGCAGAGGAGCCGCTCCCTCAGGCTCCTCTTTCGTCACCAACCTTAGCTGCCTTGAGCTCGCGCGCCGCTTTTGGTGCAAGCTTGGCTGGAGAGGCAGGCCGTCCTGCGGCGCGCCTTGATCCTGTCGTCGCGCCGCTCTTCCCTCATGAGCTCTCCCTGGGCACACCTATCTTGCCCAGAGCTCCTTCATTGATCATAGGCGGCGAGTGGCTGAAGCCGATCTTTGGGTCCCCGGCGGGAGGTGGATCGACGCCAGGCTGGGCCCCTCGCGGGGCTTGCCCGGCGATCACAGGGGCGCCAGCCCCCAGCCCCCTGCTGAGAGGGGGCGAACCGCTCCAAGGCCCTCCGTCGGTGTCGATGGCGGTGGATGGTGTTGACGACGTGCTTGGGCGTGCGCAGGAGCGCATAGTTCTCCGCCAAGAGTTCCTCCGAAGGGCAGTCGATGCGGTGAGCCAGCTCGGTGCAGAGCTAGCGGCTGAAGACGTGCGCCTCGAAGCTGAAGGCTTGAGGCTAGTCGAGGAGCGGTGCAAGCTGAAGGCGGCTGTTGGTCTCGCGCGCCACCAGCGTGACCTTGAGAATGCCAAGGCTGAAATGTCCTTGGTGGCCTCTCGGGAGGCCTGTTCCCGGGCCCTTGAAGAAGCTCAGGAGGCTGACAAGCGACGCGAAGCTGCGAAAGAGCGCGCGTGGGAGCTCCAAGACTGGTGCAACTCCCTGGAGCAGCAGGTGGGGCTGCGCCGATCTGCCCTCGCACTGCTGAAAGGAGGGCCTGCTGAAGAGGAGGAGCTCCAGAGGCGTGAGAAAGCGCTGGTGCTGGAGACTGCCGAGCGCAACCTCGATCTGGAGCGGTTGGAGACGAGGGAGCACCAGGTCACCCAGGCGGAGGATGACGTTGGTGCGCGGGAGGCCGGGATCCAGGAGGAAATCGACCATCGCGTGGAGGAGGCTCACGTCGTCCTTGAGCGCGAGTATGAAGAGCGGCTGGAGTTGATCAGGGCTGAGGCCACGGGCAGGACTGCTGCCCTCACGACCAGGTTGACTGAAGCCATGCAGCGAGCTGAGGCCACCGCAGCCATGCTAAGCTCGGCGCAGGCTGAGCTGGCCTCCTCCCGTGCCGAATTGCTTCTTCTTCAACGGCAGGTTGACGATTCCGAGGCCGTCGTGGAGCAGAATGCGGACGAGATCCGCCAGCGGTAGACGCTGGAACACATGCACGGCCCCATGCTCCGAACGCTCAGGGAAAGGGCGAACACGGCCTTGGGCAACATCTGCGAGGCTGCCGCCAAGGAGCCGCATGTGACCAACTACGCTGGCAACCTCCGGTTCTTTACTAACGTGATGACGCATCTGGATAACCGCTCTAAGAGGTCTCGCCAGCTGGTGGAGGAACGGAGCCGCGGCCTGCTCGCGCGGGCATTCTCCCGTGTCTTCAGCCATCTTCAGAACCTCGATCCCCTCTTCGACTTCGATGCCGCCATCGCCCCGGTGCCTGAGGCCATCCGAGGCGACCTGGCGAGGTGGGTGGAGGACAATGTTGATGTGCTTGTCTGGGCCTTCACGTCTGACGATGACGGGGTGATCGTCGCCGCCTACGAAGGCGTCGTGGTGAACGGTGGTGGAGACGGTGCCAACAACGGTGATGAAGAGGCTGGCAGCGATGACGGTGGTGCCAGTGACACCTCCGAGGACGCCCTGGGAGACGCGGCGAGTGACTTGTCCGATTGACCCCGCGCTTCCTCCCGCTGCTTGCCCTGCGTAGGAAGAGGCTTGGGCATGGCCCTGAAGGTTGTGAGAGCATTTTTGGGAGGGGAAGCCCCTCATGTAAGAAGATTGTTGCCTACATATTGTCAAGATTGGCGACGGATGGGCGCCTGTATGATGCCGTGATTGTCGCGATGAATCAGGTTGTCGTGGTTTTACCTTCTCTCGGCGAGCCTCGAGCGGGCCTGTGGTGTCCTTATGAGGGCCTCATGAGGGTCCTGTTTGACCATGCAGCGAGAGCCTGGCTGGAGCGGACGCCGACCGCGGGTTGGTGGGCGCACGCGCTGGGCCCTGCCCTACTCGCGAGGGGCCCGCAGAGGGAGGCAACTAGTGTGAATTCCAACTAGAATAGAAATCGGAGCACAAGAAAGCACACGAATAAGACACAACACCCCTTCCCGCATAAGCAAACACAAATTCAACTTCAACTTAGATCTGAGGCAAGAAATCTTGTTCGCACGAAAAGAGGAAACAAGAGCAAATGGCCATGTCCGGCACCTAGTCTAGTCTTCATCGTCTTCTCACCAGCGCGGAGCTAAGTGCTGCCACTGGGCGTGGGCGGGAGCCCCCGAGGCCCGAGGGCGGCTCTCCGGAGACTCCTAGGCGTGTACAACCCCAACTCATTATTATGTGAGAGTGTCACGGGCGGCGAGCTTCACAGGCACTGGGCCTTCTTCACAGGTACTGGCCTTGCTTCATATCGCCAGATGAGGGCCCCGCCTTGCGCCACCCTTGACCCCACCGACGGCGACTGGAAACCAGAACGACGCCGATGGGGAAAAGGGGACGCCAGCGGTTCCCCCGACGACCACGGGTCCTCTGCCGGGGGCAGGCCCTGGGGCACCTCCCCGACAGAGGGCCTACCTCTGAAGAACACCTTGCTCCGCGCGCCGCGGGGAGGAGCCTGGCTCCCGACCCCTCTCCTGCTGCCCCCAGTGTCCTCCTCCCGAGGGGAAGGAGATCGCCGCATTGGGGCAGCCATCCGCTGCGGTGACCTGAACCTCCTGCGACCCATGGTTAGCATAAGCCTGCTCCTGAGGCATTAGCGGTACCCGGTAGTTGTCGAGGCTCTTCCTCCCAGTCTGGCCCGAGGAATGAGCCGTGATTTTCCTCCAGCGTGTATCCTCGATCCACCATGTGGGGCACATAGGCCTCCGGGGCCACCACCCCAAAGGCCTCGTCGTGGCGCTCCACATGCCATGCAGCTCGACTTGAAGCTCCATCTTGGGGACGGTAAGGCGGCGGCCCATTGGGACCAAAGGCAGCGACGAGCATGCCCTCGCTTACCAGGGGAGGTGCCGGCGCAGCCTGCTGCTCAGCGCTGACGGCCAGGCCGGTGCTGATGAAGCCTTGAGGCGCGCCCAGGGACGCGCGGGCGCGGATCGGCCCGCCTCGCGATCCTCCCGGGGCCTGGGGTGGAAGCTGGACGCAGAATGGGGGAGCCCCTGACGCAGCGGCATCCAGGAGCTCGGCGACGCGTTCCAGCAGCACGTTGTGGCCGCTTACTTGCAGCCTACACCGTAACAGCTCTTGTGCCACCGTGAGCGCGACCTTCATGTTTGCCTGCTCCCGTCGGGTGTGCGGTGCCGCGGCTGCATCGTGGCTTGAGGCCCTTGCCGCCGATCGAACCTGCCGTGGAGTGAGGGCAGGGGACGCCTGACCGCGTCGCCTGTCGTGGTTCTAAGTCTGACAGTAGAGTGGGGGGATAGGTATGGAGAGGCAAGGTCCTAGCTATGGAGAGGTTGTAAACACAAGGGATGTACGAGTTCAGGCCCTTCTCGGAGGAAGTAAAAGCCCTACATCTCGGAGCCCGGAGGCGGTCGAGTGGATTATACGTGTATGGATTACAGGGGTGCGAACCCTTTACAATGAGGTGGGGGTGGCTTATATAGTGCCTGCCAGACCCCTCCGGTCCTCAGTAATGCGGGGTTTAAAGTACATTAAGTCTGGGGCGTTACTGGTAACGCCCCACATAAAGTGTCTTAACTACCATAAAGTCTACTTAATTACAGACCGTTGCAGTACAGAGTGCTTCTTGACCTTCTGGTGGTCGAGTGAGTCTTCATGGTCGAGTCCTTCAAGTACGTCGAGTGGAGTCCTCGCAGGTCGACTGGAAGGTGATCTCTTCTAAGGGTGTCCTTGGGTAAGGTACTTAGATCAGGTCTACGACCCTACCCTAGGTACATGACTCCATCATTAGCCCCCGAATGGATTGAGGCTTGAGTGGAGAAGGAGTTGATGTTGTTTCCGACTTGCTTCTGTGCGATGGATATGCGTTGTCTTAGACCAATAATCTCTTTGTTGATAACCAGCAGCTTTTTTTCAGTCGACTCGATCCATTCTTTTCTTTCGTCGAGTGACCTTTTGAACATAACAATTTCCGAGCGACGGATCGCGGAAGATCTCGCGCCTGACAGATTGATCTGCCGTTCGCGGATTTGGTGGGATACGAAATTTGGGGAAGCGCGCAAAGCGGGGCGGATCGCGGCACTCGGATGGGATAGGGCATAGACGGCTCGATTCTCGCGCCACCTTTTCGCCACGTATCGCGCCCGCGCGACTGTTTTGGGATGTGATTGGATCGTTCGGGCCCACCTGTCATCCACTCGGAAGCGGACTTATAAAGGCGCCCGGCGAGGGTCCTTGAACAGTACCTCTGCATTCTCTCTCTGCTCTCCCTGCCTCCGCCCACTATGCCTCCGCACAACCGCCCCTCGCGCGTCTCGCCGGCAGCCATGGTGAAGGAGAAGACGGCGGTGCTGGAACGCGTGAAGAAGGCGTCGGCGACGGGGAAGGCGAAGGGGAGAACCACCAGTCACGGCGGGTCTTCATCTAGATCCCGCCTGCCGAACGGCTGGGTCCAAGGAGATTGGATCCGGTCGTCCATTACGGAGAATGACCTCACCGACATGGCCAACGAAGGTCTAATCCCCCACGGAGTAGCAAGGCTCCCGGGGAACGAGTGGCATCCCCAGCCGGAAGAGGGTGAGTGTGTTCTTCTGGCTACCCACGTCGATCGAGGGTTTTCTTTGCCACCGAGTGTTTTCTTCCGTGGTTTCCTGAACTTCTTCGGAGCGCAAATTCACCACTTCAACCCGAATTCCATCACCTATCTTGCTGCTTTTGTATCCATGTGTGAAAACTTTCTGGGTTGCCGACCGCACTGGGGTCTGTTCAAGCATATATTCACATGCCGCTCTCAGACCGTGAAGAAGGCGAGTCCAGATGATGACAAAACCAAGATTATTCAGATGTGTGGAGGTTTGGGAATCCAGATGAGGAACAAGAGCACCTTTCCAGCGATGACCCTCCCTGAGTCGGTCAGGGGCTGGCAGTCGACTTGGTTTTACTGCAAAGACGAGTCGACGCCGGGGCAGTCGAGTGGTCTCCCCCCGTTTACCATGGACCGCGCCAACCGACCTTCCTCTCTGAAGGTGCTCCCGGAGGAGAAGGCTGACGTGAAGATTCTGATGGAGCGCGTAGTCCAGCTGGTTCGTGAAGGAGTGACGGGTATGGACCTCCTGGAGGTTTTCCTTAGACGCCGCATCCAGCCTCTCCAGTACAGAGGCCATTGCATGTGGCTGTACTGCGGGACAGAAGATGAGACTCGGATCAACCCAGAAGCAGTCGACGATGCCACGCTGGAAAGGTGGTTGGCTGCGGTCACTGGGAACAAGGATAATCCTCGTGGGGCTAGGAGAGTTCCTCCACTCGACAATTCCAGCACTCCAGACAAGGTATGCTCATTTTACCTCCGATTGTATTCTTGCTACATTTATTTCTGTCTTCGCCGCAAATTGGTCGATTGATCTTTGTCTTGATGTCCGACAGGTCCTCACCGACCTGTACTCGATGCCCAATGGAGCGCAGACTCCGCCTGAAGAAGGAGAAGCGAGTGGGGGCGAAAGCCAGGAGGAGTGGGACTCGGACGCTGCCGAAGATGATGATGATGATGATGATGATGAGGAAGAAGAAGAGGAGGAGGAGGTCGCACCACCGCGCTCGGAAAGGAGGTCGAAGCTTTCCCATGACCCAGCGACTGAACGTGGTAAGGGGGTCATGACTGTCGCGCAGTCGACCAAGCGCCCTCGGACCACCTCTCCGGTGCCGACTGAAAAGGCTCCGAAGCAGTCCAAGGTGGCACCGTCAAAGTCGACCAAAGTCCTGCCGAAGATGAAGGTGTCTATCCCCACCATATCAGGGTAAACCTGCCGCTTGAATCTTCTTGTTTTGTGCGAGCTTTATCTTTGATTGACACTTGAGTTAGCCGACTGACTTTTTGGAATTGTAGTGCTGCTACTTCTGAGACCTCAGCCAGGCTGACGACCATGAGATGGAGGATACCGCAACCTCAAAACCTGGTACCATTCTCTTAATTCCATTTTTAGTCGATTGACTCTTCGTCTCTAATTCTGATTCTTTTCTGTAGCTTCATCCAATGTCGTTATCACTCTTCCTGATGATGATGACGATGAGGAACCACTGAAGCACAGGAGGAGCAGGAAGGCGTCTGCCGGCAGGGTGGCCCAGGATGTGACGGCGCCCGAGACTCTGGTCGCGGAGGAGGAGAACACCACTCGACACACCGTGTCCTTCGCTATGCCACTGACGAGTGCTCTCCCCGCTTCGTCGAGTGCTGCGCAGCCTTCCCTCTTCACGACGCACCATGTCCCGGAGGACCAAGCCAGTGCTGCAAAGGAAGCGATACGCCAGGCGGGAATCATGATGGAGCAGGTGAAGGCCATCTGGGAGGCAAGCCAGGTAGCCTACGATGCCAGTTCTGCTCTTCAAAGCAATGTTCAGGTACGTCGAATCGCTTGTTCTGTTAGGATATGCTATCAAAAAGCTTTTCTTTCCGGAATCCATAGCAATCACCCACTGGGTGTGTCGATTGAAACTCCGTGTAAGCGGGGGCACGCTGAGTGCACCCGCTGGGTGTAGTCCCCAAGGCTAAGGTCGTCTGTTGGCAGTCGGCCTTAGGCTTTATAAGTTAAGTTTTTCCGTCATTCGACCGAGTCGAATGGATTTCTCAAACCGGTGGGGGCACGCTGAGTGCACCCACTGGGTGTAGTCCCCGAGACTGTGGTCGACTGCTGGCAGTCGGTTACAGTCTGAAGAATACATCTTGTTTTTTTTTGGGTCGACTAGTCGACTCTATCTTTAATAGCACTAGTGGGGGCATGCTGAGTGCACCCACTGGGTGTAGTCCCCGAGACTACGGTCGAATGTTTGTATTCGGCTGTAGTCTTAGAAACGCATGATTTCCTCTTATCCACTCGGAAGTGAATTATCCTTGACATTTTGTTGATTGGTTCTTCGCAGAAATCCTGTGACCTTGCGGCTCGTTGTACCGAGCTGGAAAACAAGCACATCCAGCTCGAGCTGGATCTGAAGCTGGTCCAGGAGAATCTGACGAAGGCGAAGGAGGAGACCAAAGGTATGTTTGGTGAGACCTCGACGACTCCTTTTTCCCTTCATTTGTTTCAAAATCTGACCTTGCTGTAACTTGCAGGCAAGGTGAAGGAGGCCCAGAAGAAAAAAGACCGTGAGTTAGCTGAGAAGATCAAGCTTGCTAACGAGAAGTTAGCTTCAGTCACCAAGCTTGAAGAAGAAAATACCAATCTGAAAGCTGCTCTTGCGATTGCCAACAAAGAGGTCAGTCGACTGAAAACTGACAAAGCTGCCCTGACTGACAAGGCCAGTCAGTTGACTGGAAAGAAGAATGATCTGGAGGCCTTCCCGAGTGGACTTGCCAAGAAGTTGTTTCTCATGCTCGAAGGTAATCCTTTGCACTCCACAATCATTTTGAACCTTGATCTTTCCATTCGACCATTGCTTTGATTCAGTGACTGTATTTGCAGAATTTTGCCAAAACTTTGAAGAGGAAACCACTCGACTGGAACCGAACCTGGACCCCGTTAACTCTCCGGTGAACGATGAAGTTGCCATGAATGTGTTCCGGCTTGAGTCTCGCGTTGCAGCTGTCATGGACTATCTCACAAGGCTGAAGGTCGCCACTTCTCGCATCGACACAACGCTCTGGCCCAGGGAGACGCTCCAGAATGACCTCGAGTCGCTGATGGCTCGACTGAACACGGTTTCTGGTCGAGTGCAGGAGTGGAAAAAATCCTCTGCTCGGTGCGGCGCAGACGTTGCTCTGTGTCTGGCTCGTGTCCACTGCAAGGATGCGCGAGAAGACAAGCTGGCGGCTCTTCGGGTGGCCAACACCAAGAAACATGACTTCAGGTCCTTCATGGAAACATTCATCGCTGCTGCCACTCGGATTGCGGACGGAATTGATCTTGATGAGTTTGTTGCACCTTCCAGCCCTCCACAGGAGGGGTAAAAAACTTCTTTGAGCTCGACACTTTAAATTTGCCTCGGAATGCCGAGTGATTTTGTAACCGATAAACCTTAACAGGCTTAGCGCCTGAGCACTTTCGGTTCCTTTAGGTATCGATCTGAACTTGGATTTGATGTTTGAATATGTTTGCTTTTGGCTCGAAATGTCTTTTGCAGGTTTAAAGCAAGACGCTCACTGCAGTCGACTTATTCTTTAACTCACTTAGGCGAGCACTGGGCTGCAGCTAAGCCCCCGAGTGAGAGGTTTGCTCTTCACTCGGTAGGATTTTTATACCTTAGGCGAGCACTGGGCTGCAGCTAAGCCCCCGAGTGAGAGGTTTGCTCCTCACTCGGTAGGATTTTTATACCTTAGGCGAGCACTGGGCTGCAGCTAAGCCCCCGAGTGAGAGGTTTGCTCTTCACTCAGTAGGATTTTTATACCTTAGGCGAGCACTGGGCTGCAGCTAAGCCCCCGAGTGAGAGGTTTGCTCCTCACTCGGTAGGATTTTTATACCTTAGGCGAGCACTAGGCTGCAGCTAAGCCCCCGAGTGAGAGGTTTGCTCTTCACTCGGTAGGATTTTCACGTTGTACTTGTGGCGTAGCTCAGAAGAGAGGGATACAGTCGACCTGCACCTCGTCTTCCTTACGACCGCACATTGTACTTGTGGCGTAGCTCAGAGAGGGTCGCAGTCGACCTGCACCTCGTCCTCCTTGTGAGCGCACGTTGTATTTGTGGCGTAGCTCAGAGGAGAGGGTCGCAGTCGACCTGCACCTCATCCTCCTTGTGAGCGCACGTTGTATTTGTGGCGTAGCTCAGAGGAGAGGGTCGCAGTCGACCTGCACCTCGTCCTCCTTGCGAGCGCACATTGTACTTAGGCGAGTGTTTAAACTGCAGCTAAGCCCCCGAGTGGGAGTCTGGCTCACCACTCGGTAGGATTTTATTCGAACTTAGGCGAGTACTTGGACTGCAGCTAAGCCTCCGAGTGGGAGTCTGGCTCACCACTCGGTAGGATTTTATTTGAACTTAGGCGAGTACTTGGACTGCAGCTAAGCCTCCGAGTGGGAGTCTGGCTCACCACTCGGTAGGATTTTATTGAAACTTAGGCGAAACAGATTCGCAGCTAAGCCCCCGAGTGGGAGGCTGGCTCACCACTCGGTAAGGATTTTTTTTACAAACTTAGGCGAAACGGATTCGCAGCTAAGTCACCCACTGAGGGGAAAATTTTATTGGACAAATAAAAAGTGACAAAAATTATGGAGAAATTATGACACTATTATTTTGTAATCCATGAACTACAGAAGTACTTTATTACAACTCATCCGAGTGAAAACTTTAAGTGTAAAATGGGCGGAGTAGTTCCGCGTTCCAAGCTCGGGGCTTGTCGATATTGTGTTCGACGTTGTAGAGACGGTACGCCCCATTGTGGAGAACCTTGGTGACGATGAAGGGCCCTTCCCAAGAAGGAGCAAGCTTGTGCTGTTTCTGCTGATCCACTCGGAGAACTAAATCCCCTTCCTGGAAGGCTCAACCCCTCACATTTCTGGCGTGGAAGCGACGCAAGTCTTGTTGGTAGATGGTCGATCGGATCAGAGCCATCTCCCTTTCTTCCTCTAAAAGATCGACTGCGTCCTGCCGCGCTTGTTCAGCTTCTGCTTCGTTGTAGAGTTCAACTCGGGGAGCATTGTGGAGAAGATCACTCGGCAAGACTGCTTCAGCTCCGTAGACCAAGAAGAATGGAGTTCTTCCGGTCGACCGATTAGGTGTGGTCCGCAGTCCCCAAAGCACCGAGGGAAGTTCGTCGACCCATGCTCCAGCCGCATGTTTGAGATCACGCATCAGTCGGGGTTTCAACCCTTTGAGGATCAGGCCATTGGCTCACTCTGCTTGTCCATTCGACTGCGGATGGGCGACTGAAGCGTAGTCGACTCGTGTGCCTTGAGAGTTGCAGAAATCCCTGAATTCCTCCGAGTCAAAGTTCGACCCATTATCTATAATGATGCTGTGCGGGACTCCATATGTGAATATCAGTTCCCTGATGAAGCTAACAGCTGTACCGGCGTCAAGGTTCTTGATGGGTTAAGCCTCAATCCACTTGGTGAACTTGTCGACTGCCACCAACACATGCGTGAAACCGCTTCGACCTGTTCTCAAGGGACCGACCATATCCAACCCCCATACTGCGAAAGGCCAGACGAGTGGAATGGTCTTCAGAGCTGACGCAGGTTTGTGTGACATATTTGAGTAGAACTGACATCCTTCGCACTTGTCCACTATTTCCTTTGCCATCTCATTCGCCTTTGGCCAGTAAAATCCGGCTCGGTATGCTTTAGCCATGATGGTCCGAGAGGACGCATGATGACCACAGGTCCCCGAGTGGATATCATCAAGGATGATTTGACCTTCTTCTGGCGTTATGCACTTCTGACCAACTCCAGTCGCTCTCTCTCTGTACAACTGTCCTTTGATTACGGTAAAGGCTTTGGATCGTCGGCGATCTGTCGAGCCTCTTCCTCATCCTCCGGGAGCTCTTTTCTTAGGATATACGCGATATATGGAACTGTCCAGTCGGGAATGACCACTAAGACCTCCATGACCAAGTCGACCACTGCTGGGACCTCAACCTCAGTCGGATCTGTGGCACTCTTGGGCTGCGGGGCTTCTTCAGTGAAAGGGTCTTCTTTAACTGACGGAGTACGTATATGCTCCAAGAACACACCACTCGGAATGGCTTCTCTCTTGGAACCTATTTTTGCTAGATCATCAGCTGCTTGATTTTTCAGTCGGGGTATGTGATGGAGCTCTAACCCCTCAAACTTCTTTTCCAGCTTCCTCATTGCATTGCAGTATCCAGTCATGGCTGGGCTTCTCACGTCCCACTCCTTCATCACTTGGTTGACCACTAAATCCGAGTCGCCATAAACCATAAGGCGACGGACATCGAGTGCAATGGCCATGCGCAACCCATACAGAAGGGCCTCGTACTCTGCCTCATTGTTGGAGGAATCAAAGTGAATCTGGAGCACATATCTGAGCTTATCTCCTCTGGGGGAAACCAAGACCACCCCAGCACCGGAACCATTCAACATTTTAGAGCCATCAAAGAACATGGTCCAATGCTCCGAATGAACTTCAGTCGGCTGCTGTTGTTCAATCCACTCGGCGAGGAAATCTGCTATTGCCTGGGACTTAATGGCTTTCTTTGCCTCAAACTTGATATCAAGGGGAAGAAGTTCAATCGCCCATTTTCCCACTCGACCAGTTGCATCTCTGTTGTGCAGAATCTCTGAAAGTGGAGCGTCGCTGACGACTGTGATGGAATGATCAGAGAAATAATGAGCAACCTTCTTCGTGGTCATGTATATTCCATACACAAGCTTCTGATAATGAGGATATCTCTGCTTGGATGGAGTCAAAACTTCAGACAAATAATACACTGGGCGCTGAACTTTGAAGGCTTTTCCTTCTTCTTCCCGCTCGACCGTAAGTACTGTACTGACGACTTGTCCTGTGGCTGCGATATAAAGCAATAGAGGCTCTTTGCTGATTGGAGCAGCAAGCACCGGCTGGGTGGAGAGCAGAGCTTTTAGCTCGGCAAACGCTGCATCAGCTTCTGGAGTCCACTCAAACTTGTCTGCCTTCTTCATCAGTCGGTAAAGAGGCAATGCCTTTTCACTGAGTCGTGAGATGAATCGACTTAATTCGGCCAAGCATCCAGTAAGCTTCTGGACATCGTGCACTCGCACAGGGCGTTTCATTCGGAGAATAGTGCCGATCTTCTCTGGATTAGCATCGATCCCTCTCTCGGAAACGAGAAAACCGAGTAACTTGCCACTAGGAACTCCGAATGTGCACTTTGATGGATTGAGCTTGATATCATACCTTCTGAGGTTGGAAAATGTTTCGGCAAGGTCAGTGAGCAGGTCGGAACCTTTTCGTGACTTGACGACGATATCATCCATATACGCTTCCACATTCCGACTGATTTGAGTGAGCAGACACTTCTGAATCATTCGCATAAATGTGGCTCTGGCATTCTTGAGGCCGAATGGCATGGTGATATAGCAGAAGCACCCGAATGGAGTGATGAAAGCTGTTTTTATCTCATCGGGTCCATACAGACGGATCTGATGGTACCCGAAATAGGCGTCTAGAAAAGACAATCTCTCGCATCCCGCGGTCGAGTCAACAATTTGATCAATGCGAGGGAGAGGAAAATGATCTTTCGGGCAGGCCCGATTGATGTGCTTGAAATCAATGCACATTCGGAGTGATTTGTCCTTCTTAGGAACCATGACGACATTAGCGAGCCACTCGGAGTGGTATATCTCTCGGATAAATCCTGCCGCCAACAGTCGAGCCACTTCCTCACCAATAGCCTTTCTCTTCTGGACGGTGGACCGCCGAAGATGCTCTTTAACTGGTTTTGCTGATGAGTCGACTCTAAGGCGATGCTCAGCCAGTCCCCTGGGAACACCCGGCATGTCAGCTGGCTTCCATGCAAAAATGTCCCAGTTCTCACGGAGGAACTGGATGAGCGCTTCTTCCTATTTCTGGTCGAGCATTGTGGAGATGTGGGTCGGGGCTGCATTGGTGTTGGTCGGGTGAATGTGGACAGGCTTCGTCTCACCGGACGACTGAAATGCAGATTCTGTGGCGGGCTTCTTGGATCGCAGCAAATCACTCGGATCTGCGTTTTGCTTATATTCTTCAAACTCGACCGCTGTCACCTGTGAATCGGCAATCTTTGAGCCCTTTTGAAAACACTCTTCTGCCTTTTTCCGATCACCGGTGACAGTGATCACTCCTTTGGGGCCGGGCATCTTCAGTTTGAGGTACACGTAACATGGTCGAGCCATGAACCGTGCGTAAGCTGGTCTCCCCAAAATGGCATGGTACGCACTCTGAAAATCCACGACCTCAAACGTCAGCTTTTCCTTGCGAAAATGTTTTGAATCACCAAATACCACATCCAAAGCTATTTGGCCAAGTGACTCGGCTTTCTTTCCGGGTATAACTCCATGAAAGCTCATGTTACTGGTGCTTAGTCGGGACATCGGAATGCCCATTCCCTTCAGTGTGTCTGCATATAACAAGTTCAGTCCACTACCACCGTCCATCAGCACTTTCGTCAGTCGAGTGCCTTCGACAACTGGGTCGACCACCAAAGCTTGCCTCCCGGGGGTGGCAATATGAGTCGGGTGATCAGATTGGTCAAATGTGATGGGTGTTTGGGACCATCTCAGATAACTTGGTTTTGCTGGGGCAACCATGTTCACCTCACGATTAATGACCTTCAATCGGCTCTTGCTTTCCACATCTGCGAAGATCATCAGAGTGGAGTTGACATGCGGATATCCTCCCTCACTGTCTTGCTTGTCTTCGGCCTTGTCCGACTCCTTTTCCTTGTCTTTGGACTATTTTCCTTGAAACTGCTGGATCAGGAGTCGACATTGGCGAGTGGTATGCTTTGGGTAAATGATATTGCCCTCTTCATCTTCCTTCGTGTGAATGTGACATGACATATCCATCACGTCATTCCCTTCTTTATCCTTCACCTTCTTAGGGTTCCAGGATCCTTTTGGTTTCCCTTTGAACTTTCCCTGAGTCACGGCCAGAGCCTCTCTGGGAGCTGCTGGTTCGGCCTTCCGCTTCTGTTTTCGACTGGTGTTTCCCTTCTCCGACTGACTCGGCTTGTACTTGCCGCTTCGGAGTCGGTCTTCTTCTTCACCGTTGGCGTACTTGGTAGCAATCTCCATCATCCGATTCAGGGTCATGTCTCCGGTTCGACCAAACTTCAAACTCAATTCGCTGTTCTTGACACCATCCTTGAAGGCGCAGACTGCCTGATGATCAGACACGTTCTCCACGGTATGATGTAAAGTGATCCATCTCTGAATATACTCTCTGAGAGTCTCATTCGTCTTCTCCACACAAACTTGCAGCTCTGTCAATCCAGCAGGTCGCTTGCAAGTTCCTTCAAATGTTCTGACGAACACTCGGGACAGATCTTCCCAAGTGTAAATGCTGCTAGGAGGTAACTGATTCAACCACGCTCTGGCAGAACCTTCCAACATGAGGGGCAAATGCTTCATGGCCACCTCGTCATTCCCACCACAAATCTGAACCGCCACTCGGTAGTCTTCAAGCCAAGTTTCAGGCTTGGACTCACCAGTGAACTTGCTTACTCCAGTTGCCAACCTGAAATTGGGGGGAATCACTGCGGCTCTGATAGCCCTGCTGAAACATTCTGGACCAGAAACATGCGCTCGACTGCTTGTGGGCGCATCTCTGTCGGGCCCACCCCAATGGGCTCTGTTTCGGTCGACCAAGCCTTGCACGATAATGGATCGCGCGTCGAAGCCTGGTTCCCGAGGGTCGACTGGAGCTCTTCGCCCCACACTAAGCTGACGCCTGTCATCGTGCTGCCGAGGAGCGTAAGACCCACCCCTCGGAGGGGAAGTGGGCACTCGACGCCTATCATCACGATCGTGTCGGTCTCCGTACTGGTCTCACCGATTCTCGCGTCCTTCACGCCGCGGAGGCGATCTGGGACTATGAGCTGACTAAACCGTATTCGCAGCGAAGGATCGGCTGTGAATTCTGTTGCGCGACTGCGACACGGCTGAATTCTGGTCTCCTGCTGCCCGGAGCAAATCCCTGATCTGCATCAAGCCTCTGCCAGCTTCCAACTGAGAGGGCTGGATGGACTCTGCTATACGGGTTGCTGCTGCTAAATTCTGAATTGTGGTTCGATATACCTGAGTCGGCGGGAAGAGTTGACGTCGATTGGCGTCGGGAACTCGTTGTCGCGCGCGCTCGTCGAGTGCTCGCTGAAGGTTCTCCAGACGAGCGCGTTCATCCAAGTTGGCTAAACGTGCCTCCTCCAAGGCGCGAGCCTCGGGGGTTTCTCCCGCGATGGGAGTATGCAGGGCATCCATGTTCCTGTGGCGAAGCTCTTCCCTCTGCAGAGAGTCGAGTGGTTCGGGCTGGTACTCTTCGTGGTCCCATACGGGGTCGCCTCCACCGCCTGCCCCGCCCTCATGGGCGAATCCAGGAGGACTGCGAGGTCCGTTGACCATCAAAATTTCCGCCGCCGGATCACTGCTATCGCACTCGGATGCAGTCTCTATGGAGCCAGTCGACAGATCGAACAGGCCGTAGAGGGATTCGTCGGGCTCGATTGTCGCAACTTGGGCGGTGGCCGTCTGGCGAGCCACCGCGTGCTTCACCCACCGCTGGAGCCTCGACCGACCAGAGCGCTTACGCTGCTGGGAGACCGGGAGGGTGGCCGATAGGGGAGTCGACCGATACGGGGTCGACGGTTGTCGCAGCAGAACACCGCGGACACATGCGCGAAAATGCGTCGCACCGTGGATGGGGAGCGCATCAACGTCGAGTGGAGCCTCCTGGAGCCAAGCGGAGTCGTCGGCAATGAAGGTGAGAGCGCCGAGATGGATCTCGCGGCCCTCGACCAAAACTCCAGCAGCAACCATGATGAAAGTACTCGGAAGAATCGCAACTTCTCCAAAAAATCGCTAAAACACCTGCCCCACGGTGGGCGCAAACTGTCGTGGTTCTAAGTCTGACAGTAGAGTGGGGGTAGGTATGGAGAGGCAAGGTCCTAGCTATGGAGAGGTTGTAAACACAAGGGATGTACGAGTTCAGGCCCTTCTCGGAGGAAGTAAAAGCCCCACGTCCCGGAGCCCAGAGGTGGTCGAGTGGATTATACGTGTATGGATTACAGGGGTGCGAACCCTTTACAATGAGGTGGGGGGTGGCTTATATAGTGCCTGCCAGACCCCTCCGGTCCTCAGTAATGCGGGGTTTAAAGTACATTAAGTCTGGGGCGTTACTGGTAACGCCCCACATAAAGTGTCTTAACTACCATAAATTCTACTTAATTACAGACCGTTGCAGTACAGAGTGCTTCTTGACCTTCTGGTGGTCGAGTGAGTCTTCATGGTCGAGTCCTTCAAGTACGTCGAGTGGAGTCCTCGCAGGTCGACTGGAAGGTGATCTCTTCTAAGGGTGTCCTTGGGTAAGGTACTTAGATCAGGTCTACGACCCTACCCTAGGTACATGACTCCATCATCGCCCGCGTCCCGCAGCGTTCTGCGGGGCGCGGGCTGCCTGAGGTGCGGGGTTGAGGTCACCTTGGGTAGGTGGAACGACATGGGCAGGCCATGCCGCCCAGCGGTCGGAGTTGGCCATCGGGTCACTGGACATGGAGGCGGTGACGCGGCGGAACGTAGGACGGCAGAAAGAAGATTCCGGCGCACCCCTACCTGGCACGCCCTTAAGGTTCGAACTCTGGGGTGCGCACGAAGATCTCTCCCCTACCGATCTTCGTCCGATCGCCGCGTGAGATCTAAGCTAAAGACGATGAACAACACAAGGGACACACGATTTATACTGGTTCCGGCCACCGTTGTGGTGTAATACCCTACTCCAGTGTGTGGTGTGGTGGATTGCCTCAGGGGCTGAAGATGGACAGTACAAGGGAAGAACAGCCTCGCGAGAGGTGTTCTTGAGCTGGTGCGATGAACTGCTCGGGTGAGTTCGGTCGCCTCTCTCTCTCTCTAATGAGCACTCGATCTGTTCTCACCTTCTTGGTGGTGGCTAGTCCTATTTATAGAGGCCCTGGTCCTGTTCCCAAATATTGAGTGGCAAGGGCGCCAACAACGGCCATTTTGAAGGGGAACATCTAGTACAAGTTATCCTGACTAAAGTTGGTCTTCGGCTGCCAAAAGCACTGGCGATGACGCCGTCCTGGGCTCCACGGTGACCTTTATCCTGCCGCTTCGCTGGTCTTGGTCTCATTGCATCGGAATGGCAACCTTTACCTGATGCCTCGGTACTCTGCGCCTATGCTTGCCCCCTTTGCACCAAAGAGGAAACAAGGACACTGCACAGGTCGGCGCCCACCTGGCGCCCGCTTGGACTCGATCGTCATGGCTTGCGTCACGAGCACCTCGCGAGGTACCCTGCCTTCATCTCTCCGCCTCCTCGCGAGCCTTCCTGGCGAGGCCGTCCCTGAGGAAGCCTTGCGTCGTCCTCCCCGCGAGGCTTGGCCCCTCGCGAGGGTCTTGAGTCTTGTGCTGATGAAGATGGGCCGTACTGGGCCACCACTTGAGCCACGCCGCAGGCCGCAGGCAGGCAAGTCTGGGGACCCCCGTTCCCAGAACGCCGACAATACCCAAATTTAGTTGCTTTGGTAGCCCATAACACACTTTTTCAGAAGGGGGAGGCCCCAACCACAAAGCTATTAAAATATTTAGGCTTTGGTTACTATGCGTGGCATCTACTATATTTTTCTAGATTTTACCTTTATTTAGATAATACCTTTTTGACCCAAGCAGCTACCAAGCAAAGATTGAAATCAGCTAGGTTAGTAACACCCGACCCTCCAAACTTCCTCTTGAGAGTAACATACCCCCGTGAAGCCAAATGTTACTTATGGTGTCTCATAATTATCCCAAAAGCAGTGAGCCAATTGGGAGTTTATAAGATTGATGGCCCATTTGGGGAACTTAATTATTCCCATAACATAGGAGGGAATGTTGGCCAAGCAAGCTTGAACCAAAACTAGTCCTTTACCAAAGGATAGAAGCCTACCTCTCCAACCAGCACCTCGATAATCTTATCAACAACTCGTTGGAGATCCTCTCTTTTTAATTTGCAGTAATTCAAAGGAGCACCCAAGTATTCAATAGGGAAACTTCCTAGTTTACACCCCAGGATCTAGGCAAACATTTGAGCCTCATCCCTATCTATGTTAATAGGGACCATGTCACTTTTTATGGAAGTTAGTTCTCATACCAGATAGTTGCTCAAAACAGGAGAGCAACAATTTGAGGTTTTTGGAATGAGTTACATTTTTTATCTAAAAATAATAGGGTGTCATCAGCATACTACATGCTAATAACCCCAGCAGGATTAGTGCCAAGGAGTAACCCTTGTATTAGGTTACCCCTAGCAGCTTTATCTACAATAATGGTAAAAAACATCTACTACTAAAGAAAAAAAGGGGAGAGATAGGGTCACCTCGCCTCACTCCCTTGCCAGAAATGAACTAGTCACGTAGTGTCATTAATTCTGATACTAACATAACCATTATGAAGAAGGGATTTGATTTTGGAAATCCAAGATTGGCTAACCCCTATTTTTTCATCATATTAATAAGAAATTCTTTATTAATCATATCATAAGATTTTTATAATCTAATTTAAAAACAAACCGAGAAGTTTATTAGTAGCATTAGATTAGATGATCTCATGAGAAACCACAATGCTTTCTACTATAAACCTACCCTTGATAAAGACAGACTGGTTAGGAGAAATTAATTTATTACAAATGGGGCCAAATTTATTAGTGGCACACTTGCAGAAGATTTTGAAACTACAATTAGTCATAGCCAAAGCTCTAAATTTCTCCATTTTAATAGCATCAGCCTCTTTAGTGACTAAAGTAAGAATATACAAGTTGAGCCTATATAAGTCAAGCTCACTTTTCTCCCAAATATCTAAATAGGCAAACAAATAACCGTTAATAAGGTCCACAAATGTTGGTAAAAAAGGAGAGAGAACCCTACTAGGTGATACATCTCCAACGTATCTATAACTTATGAAGTATTCATGCTGTTATATTATCATTCTTGGATGTTTTACAATCATTTTATAGAAACTTTATATCATTTTTTGGGACTAACCTATTGACATAGTGCCCAGTGTCAGTTGTTGTTTTTTGCTTGTTTTTACATCGCAGAAAATCAATACCAAACGGAGTCCAAATGCAACGAAAGTTTTTGGAGAATTTTTATGGACTAGAAGACACAACTTGGGCCAAAGAAGTACCAGAGGGGTGCCTCGAGGGGGTGGGTTGTGCCCACCTCGGTGGCCTCCCGCACCGCCTCTTCGCCCTATAAATTCCCAAATATTCCAAAAACCCTAGGGGAGTCGATAGATCAGAAGTTCCGCCACCACAAGCCTTTGTAGCCATGAAAAACCAATCTAGACCCCGTTTCGGCACTCCGCCGGAGGGGGAAATCATCACCGGTTACCATCTTCATCATCCCGGCGGCCACCATGATGAGGAGGGAGTAGGCCACCCTCGGGGCTGAGGGTTTGTACCAATAGCTATGTGGTTAATCTCTCTCTCTCCCTCTCTCTCTCTCGTGTTCTTGAAATGTCACGATCTTGATGTATCGCGGGCTTTGTTAATATAGTTGGATTATATGGTGTTTCCCCCTCTCTATCTTTTTGTGATGAATTGAGTTTTCCCATTGAGATTTTGTTCTTATTGGATTGACTACTTTTATGGATTTGAGAACACTTGATGTATGTATTGCTATGAATACCCGTGGTGACAATGGGGTATCATATTGATTCACTTGATATGTGTTTTGGCACTCAACTCGCGGATTCCTGAGGTGACATTTGGGTAATCTATGCACTGGGGTTGATGCACGTTCTCGTCTTTGTTTCTCCGGTGGAAATCTTGGGGCACTCTTTGAAGTTCTTTGTGTTGGATTGAGTATTATGAATCTGAAATTGTTTGATGCATATCGTATAATCAACTCAAGGATACTCGCGGTGACATTGTAGTATCTAGGTGACATTAGAGTTGGTTGATGTGTATCATATGGTGTTATTTTAGTATGAACTCTTGGTTACATCAATCGGAAAGAATAGCTTGGTGTTATTTCAGTACAAACTCTAGGATAGATTGATCGGAAAGAATAGCTTTGAGGTGGTTTCGTATCCTACAAACAATTTCTTCTTATGTTCTCCTCTAGATGAGAACTTTGGAGTGATTCTTCATCGCACGTTGAGGGACGATTATATGATCCAATTATATTAGCATTGTTGAGAGATTGCACTAGCGAAAGTACGGACCCTAGGCCTTGTTCTAGAGCATTGCAATACTGTTGGCGCTCACTTTTGTTACTTGCTACCTTGCTGTTTTTATTGTTCCTATTACAAAAGTCAATATCTACTATCATTACTACACTTGAATCACCATCTCTTCGCCGAACTAGTGCACCTATATTGTTTACCATTGTATTTGGTGTGTTGGGGACACAAGAGACTCTTTGTTATTTGGTTGCAGGGTTGTTTGATAGAGACCATCTTCATCCTACGCCTCCCACGGATTGATAAACCTTAGGTCATCCACTTGAGGGAAAATTGCTACTGTCCTACAAAACTCTATGCTTGGAGGCCCAACACGAGTCTACAAGAATAATGTTTTGTAGTAGACCTCACTAGACCAGGAGCACCAAAGACAACATCCTTAATATCTTGCTCGGTAAAGGGGGAATTTAAAGTATTATTATGATCGTGAGAAACTAACTATTATCATCCCAAAAGTCATCTTCCAGGTTGATATCTAGCCTATCTTGAAAACAAATAGTTTTTTTTGCAATAATGTACATCTATATCTAATATACCTCTGGGATCTGTCACAGGACCCTCACTACTTTCCAGCATGATGATTTGTTTCTTCCTTCTTTTCCTGTTGGCCTCTGCATGAAAATAACCTATGTTGAGTTCTCCCTCCAGAATCTCTCTCTCCCTACACCTCTGTTTGGCCTTGATATCCTCTCTCTTTGAAATCTCATTTAGTTCACTTGAAATAGATTTAATTATAGCTTTAGAATTAGGAGATAAAGGTTGAGATTCAGCAAGAACATCCAAGCAATTGTACTCAGCCACCAAGCTTTGCTTCTGTCTATTCTGCTCAGCTTCAAAATTAGCACACCAACCCTTAATGGATTTTCTGGTGTTCCTTATTTTAAACTGCCACACATCTATAGCTTTGGAAAAATGGTAGTCAACATTCCAAGCTTTGTGTACAACTTCACTAATGAACTTAGCCTTAAGAACAGGGATGTCACAAGTATCTACCACCAGGGGTGTGTGGTCACCGCCTATTCTAGGTAAAGCTTTAAGTTGAACAACAGGAAAAGGAGAGCTCCACTCAATAGACATAAAAACTCTATCAACGGTGTCCATGACCATGTCATCCTGGTTATTGCCCCAAGTAAATTTCCTGCCTATAATTTGGAGCTCAATTTAACCGTACTTGTTTATCCAATCATTTAAAAAATCAGCCCAATGTTGGTTGATGACACCAGCGTTTTTTTCTCCAGAGTTTCTAACAATATTAAAATCTCCACCACCCACTAGAGTAGGGCCATTCCAACCAGCAATTAATTATGAAGTTCATTAATGAAATGTAGTTTAAAGTTTTGATATGCAGAACCATATACAGAAATAAGCTTCCATGAGCTACCATCCAATTTACTTTTTAGCAAACAAGACATGGAGAAGACATGAGCATCACAACCAATACCAAGTATAGTATCCCCTCGAATCAATTGCATCTAGCTGGGAGCTAGTGAAGGGTTCTTTTTTGGTCTAAGGAAGATAAAATAATCAGGGGCATTGCTCTAATGAGCTCTTGTAGTTATTTTGGTGGACCCATTCAGGCCTCTAATAATCCAAAAAAACTCCAATCATTTAATAACAAATTTATTATACTTCCTACTTCTACTTAATTTAGAGTTTTCAACCTCGACCCAAGGGGAGTTAGATGGTTGATCCCCATTCATATGTGGCTCAACCCCTGAGGGAGTCCTGAACTAGGGGGTCCTCGGGGTGCCAGTTCATCTTACATGGGCCAGACTGTTGGGCCGCACCGTATCCGGATCGAAGACCTTTTGTGCGTGGGTGTGTACCCCAAGTCAAGATGGAAGATCTGGCGTTTCCTTGATGTAACTGACTATCTATAAACCCTAGTACCCCTAGTATCTATGTAAACTAGAGGTATTAGTCCGTAGAGGGGAGGAGAACAATCACCATCCTACTAGTTAGGGTTTAGTTCCTCTGATCTCGAGGTAGATCAACTTTGTAACCCCTATATACACAAGCAATACAGTCACGCAGGACGTAGAGTATTACCTCTTAGAGAGGGCTTGAACCTGGGTAAATATCGTGTTCTGCGTCCCTTGTTCCCGTCGATCCAAGATCCACAGTACCGGACCCCCTACCTGAGATTCGTCGGTTTTGACACCGACATTGGTGCTTTCATTGAGAGTTCCGCTGTCGAATCTCTGAAGGATCGATGGACACCGACGCCAGGGATGTCTCGTCTCCTGGACGGGCCATTGTGCCCAGCTACATTGAGTCGCATAATGATTCTTCCAGCACCCCAGTCCAGCATGGAAGTTTCACCCTCGGTCAGAAAATTAGGTTTAGGAGCCTGGTGTTCGCCGCCGATTGCAGGGGAGATCTTACTCTTGCTAAGCCATCGTTTCCCCTTGAGGAACCCGCTGATCCCGATGCTTTGACTTTGGAGACGGAGACTGATGATATACGAAACCTGGCTTTAGACCCGGATTCTGTCAATTCGTCAGTTGAACGTTGTCCAGACACTGTCTTGAACAAATCCGGAGCAGCCACACTTCAAGTCAGCCCCGAACAGTCGAGAAGCATGGACCTGGTGGACCTCTCATCTGCAAACGAACTTGTAGATCGGCTTCGGGCGATGGGAGTATTTGACAGTCAATCCTCAGTCTACGACAGGTTGGGCTCAAACTTGACAACATGGAAATTCACACCCCGCCTGACACGCACCTTGTTGTCACCATTGCAGAATTGGCCGAAGGATCGCTATTGCTGAAGCTCAAAACAAGTTATGTCCGAATCAATAATTGGGCTTCAAGCCCCCAAGAAGGCCCAGAGCCAAATCCGATCCAAAACATGAATTTAAGTCCTCAACGCCGCCCGCTGACAGTGTGCATGCCGGACCCAACACGTCAAGCTCTTCACGGGTCATATATACTATCACTAGAGTTCCGGACACACAACTTGGGGCAATACGAAATCTTCTCCCACCCACCTTCATGTTGCATTCTCCCTAGACAATTCGGGTCCTTCAGACAACTGGGATTTGATGTACATGAAGCAGCAGCCCGGAGAGACGGTCCACCAGTACTGGGCTAGATTCCTCTTGGTAAAAGAAAAATCACAAGCTACCATGACCAAGACATAATTACGGCCTTCCGGTTTAACTGTCAAGACGAAGGGATTCTAAACACCCTCGTCCGTCGACACGTGCAAATCATCACCGAATTAGCGGGCCTGGTACGCAAATACTCTGCCATGGAGAGCACCTGGAAGGAACAACAAATGCGCGTGGAGACAAACCACGCAGAACGGTCAAGCACTATCCGGGACAAGCGCGCATACCCATAACGGTCGCCCGAGCATGAGTCCACTGAAAAAAGAAACAAACCCCTTGCCGGATCCAGATCGGTCCTGGCTGAGCTACTGGACAAGCCATGTCCCATACACTCGGCCCTGTTAAACGCAAACCCAACTCACAGGCTTCGAGCTTGTTAGGCTGTTAGACAGGTCGCCATGAGCGACGAAGCCATACTCCGCCTGCAAACTCCCAGTAGAGGATCAGAAACACCCTCACTCAATGACAATAGTGTCCTAACAACCTGTTGGTGCAATATCTGCCTACCTTGTGGTTTGGAGATTGTTGACAGAAACGGGTATGGACTGATTTGTTTGCTAGTGCATATAGAGAGAAAAAGCCCATACACAACCTAAGAGAATGTTGTCTCCGGTGCTGAGTTCGAGGAACTTCACCGAAGCATATATGCGCTGAAGAGGGGAATGAGCTATATGTGTTAAAGTCATATAGTCGAGAAGATTGACGTGAAGAAATCAACCCCTCCAAAGTTTACTGCTGAAACAAAGTTTTTGATTCGATACTGTCGTCCGAAGAAATTGATTGCAGCAATGGAATTCGAAGACAAAGTGAAGATGTAGTATTCACTTCATTATTTGTCACACCCTGATTTTCATGGCACAACACTTAAGATGATAAATCATGATAAAATGTGGTTTGACAAAAACTTTTGCATTATTTGACTTTTTATTTTGAGTTGGTTTTCTCTCTGTGTTTTTCAAGTGCTCTTTAAAGTCAACACAACTCCACCTTCTATACTTCATCTCCTTGCCCCAAACTTCTGCCCAATGATCATGCCATGTGTATAGAGCAATATAGTATTTTAATACAAAAATAATTTGGCCAAATAGTATTTTCAAAAATTAGTTTTCCAAAACCCCCTAAATTGAGGTTTGCACTGCAAGTACTTGATTTGGGGTGTGCAAAATATTTCAAAGAGTATATTTGAGACCTATTAGATATAGGACTCCCATAAACCACAAAAATATAATTTTAAAAGCTATTTTCCTATTTTATTTAAAAGCTTTTTCTTAAGGCCAGAAATGGTCTTTAATAGGGAATTTTTTTAAAAAAATATTTGTGAAAATTTAGGGAAACTCAGTGGACATATATTGTCCATATATAAGAGTTTAAACACATGGTCATGTTCAAAATATTGGTCAAACCCCTCAAAAACCCTTTCTAGATATTTCAAGATTTTGAAATATTTACAAAGGAAATATTCTCTAAAAATCCCAAGAAAATTCTATCATGTCACATATGACATATTAGATGATCTTGCCAAGTCTCGTGTCTTGGAGAACAATATACAATCATCAAATCCCCTCAAAACCATTTCTGTCCATTTTGAAGTTTGAGAAACTTTACATTGCCAAACATCTCCAAATGTTCTCAAACCTTGTGAAAATGCTCAAATGGTCTAATAATTCATCTAGACCAAATGGAACAAGTTGGAGAAAATGTTATATTGATCAAAGTGCCCCAAAACCCTTCCTGTCCAGAACCAAATTTGAACAACTCTACATTGGCAACTTTCTCCTTTTGATCTCAAATTTTGTGGGCATGTTCATAACCTCAAATGATGACACTACGCCAAGTGGTGCATCAAGGAGAAGTGATTTGTTCTACTAGATCTACACAAGTTCATTTCTGCTAATTTCTAGGGTTTGCCAAAGTTTCATTAGCAAACTCTTCCAAATGAGCTCATCTTCCTTTTTCCCTATCATTTTGTCATGACAAACACCCCTGCCAAGTGCCACAAGAATTAAATTAGTGCAAGTACCCCAAAACCATATCAAACACCTTCTGCATATTAACTAAAAACCATGTTTGGGGCTCTTCCACTAATCTCCATGAGCTCCACTTTTTACCACAACCACTCCTAGTCCCCTTTCACCCCCAGTAACAATGGCAAACCCACAGCTCAATTATTGGATGGGTAGAACCCCACTTTCTCTCTCTGGACAGCCCATTTCTCCCCCTTCTTCTACCTCTCTCTTCTCCTACTGGCCACCCAGGGCATCCAAGGCCATCTCCAACTTCTTTACTCCCTCCTAGAGCTACCAGACACCTTTGGTCGTGACCACATGCATAGAAAATGGCCATGCCAGCCATTTGGGTGCTCTGGAGCGCGCTACAGTGCACTCCCGCACTGTAGCCGCCCCCTTCCAACCGCCTCCGGCCACCTCGGGCCTCCCCAGCACGCCTGACGATGCGCCTCGACGTCTGCGTCACGCCACGCCTCTGTCCCCCTCCTCCCTCTCCCTCCTCTCGCGCCTGCTCACACGCGCGCTGGCCGCCCGAGCGCGCCAATGGCGCGTCTCACTCGCGCGGCGTCTCTGACCCCTCCCTGCTCTCTCCCTTAGCTCCACTCGGCGTAGTCCACGCCCAAAAACACCCCAGACACGGCGCCAGCTCCTCCCGAGCCCTGTGGCAACGAGCAGGAGCTCGCCGGCGCACGCGTCCACGGCACCCCGCCATTCACCTATTTAAGGGCCTCCCCGAGCCCTCCTCTCCTCACCACTTGCTATCCCACTCCCCAAAACATCCCCCTGCACCCCAGTTCGTCTCCAGAGCCGCCCGAGATCGAGATCGAGCTCGAGCTCCGCCGCTTTGGCTCGCCGGAGTTCACGAGGTACATGCCTCCCCCGCTCCTCCTTGGCCTCGATCCGAAGCCCCTCCGCCGCGTGACCTCGTCGCCGGCAAACCAGGCCACCCCGGCGACCGCAACCACCTCCACCCAAACAGCGACTCGACGCTGAGTCCAGCCGTACCATCGCCCGACCTCACTATGCCCTGCATCGACGCCGGTGAGCTTACCGGCCCTCTGTCGCGGGGTTAGGGATGACCTGGCGCGCGCGCGTGCACCAGTGCGCTGGGCCGCCTCTCTGGCTGGGCCTGCTGCGCTGCGGCTATTCTGGCCCAGCAGACACAGAGCCTTTTTCCTTTTTCTTTTTCTGTCACCTTTCCTAAAATTCTACAGGATGAAATATTTGTCCAAATAAATTAATTCCAACTCCTAAATTCCTAATCTATTGTAGCCTATTTAATGGTGCAACTTTCATTCAAATCCAACAACCTTTTCTTCACTGTAAAAATTTAAATGTGATTTTAAGCATTTAAATATACCTTTGTAAATCCATTTCTTCTATTCTGCTATACCAAATCCAAAACTAGGAATTTTCCCCTTCTTAGTTTTCACCCTAGTATTTAACAAAAATAAGTTGACATTTTTCTGAGCACTTTGGTTTTTCTGTTTTACTATTGCCTTATTTTCTCGTTATTTTCTTGTGATGATTAGATCCCGTATCAGACAAAGTTGCTGAAGAAGAAGAAGGAGAAGGATTTGAAGAACTTAAAGACCAAGGCAAGCAGCCCTTTGACCATGTCTAAGAAACCCTTTTTATGCATGTCATATAGCACCATATTGTTGTTGCAACGGAATCATGATGAGGTGGTAACCACCTTGATGGTTTGCCACCGTTACTTCCTCGTTGATACTTGCATTGTGCATGACCCTACCTTCTTATGAGGGTTATGCCGGTGGGAGTAGATAGGATGCTAAAGTAGATGCTGCGCAAAAAGGGACGGGTATATGCATGGTGAAGGAGACAAAGTATTTTCAAAAGACTTTTCGAAAACCCCGTCGGGTGGCACTTATGCCCGAGGGAGATGATGAGATGGGTAACCACTTGATGACGAAGTGGTGTACCGAGGCAAGTGTGTGTGTTGTTTTCGAAAATGGATTAGATTTAAGATTTGTCGACTGTCCCAACCTTACATGCGCTACCACTCTACCCTTGTATGGGAAAGGGCATTATTGATTACCTAGGCCGATACTAGCTTGGAGCCCGCATTACTAGTGACGGGGGAGAGTTGGTGCTCTCTCTCGGGACGGGGTCGTGCCAGGTAGGGCGGCCATGACTATTTTCACAGGGCACCGGATACACCGTTGTGTCCCCTCTCGGATGTTATGATCTCGAGTGAGTCTCGTATGATGTACATCGTGAGGATACGGAACAACAAGTGGACTCCTTGTTAGTGTCGTCTAGGGAAAGATAGTGATCGGGTGCTTACCCTGGGTACTTGAGGTATCGCGGGTCGTGGATGACATGGAAGTTCCCCGAATCTTGTGGGTAAAGTGTGCAACCTCTGCAGAGTGTAAAACTATTCGAATAGCCGTGTCCACGGTCAAGGACAGTTGGGCGGTGCTGCTTAAACTATGTCCAAAGATTTACAACCGTGTGTGTGAGTTGATAAAACTACTTGGGTCAAGTCAAAGGACTTGACATGATTGAGTTGGGTTGGTGCCCACTCTATTTATGTTGATATCTATAACCTGTCCTCATGGTTACTTGAATTCTCCCGTTGCAGGTCTTACAAGTTGTTGAACATGTCATTGCACTCAAAACTAGCTTTCTGCAAAAATTTACCTATATCATGTATTGTCACATCTTGGACCAAAACATGGGTTGCTTGCGAGTACATTCAAAGTACTCATTGGCTTGCCACTGGTTATTTAATTGGCCAGGCATGGAAGAACAGGAGTTCGAAGAAGAGTTCTTTGGAGACGAACATGCGAACTAGGACGTTTCCCAGTCAAAATGCCTGTAGGGTTAAGGCAGATGGCATGGGTTCTACTTATCGACGAAGATCTATGCTGCTTAAGTTTATTTGTTATTCATCCCTTGTGGCTTTATCTATGTAAGACTTGACCATAATGGTCATAATTTGTGTAAGACAGTATGTATGGATGTAAGACTCTTGTTATTCAGCTTTTGTATGTTTAGTGAGCATTGATCTCTGGGATCACTGTACACGTGCATTCGGTGATCACAACTTATGAGTCGGGGTCCCCACATTATTCCTCTTTCATTCTTTTGAGTCATAGGACCTCTATACTATTAAGAAGGGTATATGTTCTCGATGCTTAGATCCACTGTGATGCTTAGCCAAAACCTACGAAGCTGCGAGAGAAATCTCTTTGTGCTCTGAGCAAATACTTGCCAGCAAGAGACTGTGTTCTTCTTCGCTATGAGAGATTTGTCTCAGACCGAGGAGTTAGCATTTCTTGCTTCGCAAGCAATGTTACCGTTGTGCTCAAATGCGACCGTTGGACTTGTGTCATTTGGCCATTGGCTGACCCCGATGTCTAATTTGGTCATTTCCCATCAGGGAAGGCTGCGGCTATTAATAGCCACCCCGCTCCAACATTGTATGTTGGCTCCTCCACTTGAGATATCTGAGAAGATTGATTTGAGAAACCCCTCTCTGATTGATTTGAGTTTAAGATCCACCAAGAGAAAAACCAAGAGCCCAAACTTAGACAGTGGTTTAGCATCACATGTTAAGTCACAACCCCTCCAACCAGACGTAGCCCTTTGGCAGAAGGGTGAACTAGTCTACCAAATCTCTCTGTCGCAATCAAGCACCTCTGCTTCTATCTACTCTACTACATTTCCTTTAGCAATTTATTTTCGTACTCTGTGATGATAGTTTACTTGACCATTTTGTTCTTTGTCCTCATCATGTGAATTTGTATTCATTCGTTACAATCATATTCCTCATATTCACCTGTGAAATCTCTCCACAATATTTTTCCTCAGTGCGTAGCATGTTGTGTCTCATTCTTCTGCATCTGTTTGCATGTTGCATTACACTCATTGTTGTAGAACCTGTGATTTGTCAAGCCTGTACTGTAATCAACTCTTTCATCGATGAATATGCTTCTGACAAAGAAGATTGATTTAGTTTACTTCCTTAGATACTCTATTCCACTGCTGTGATTGGGATAAGCTTCAAAACTTTTGAAAGAAATTTTGAATCTCCCAATCACCCCCTCTGGTCGATATACTCTCGGTCCTAACAATGGGTATCAGAGCAGGTTCTCACTGGCTCTATTTATTAAAGGTCTAATGTCCTTGGAGTTTTGAGTATGTCATATGCAGGTATATCCTCACACTCTGAAAGATTTCCTATCTTTGATGGAAATGACTATATGTACTGGAAGGAATGAATGAGAATCAGAATTCAAGCTATCAACTATGATCTGTGGCAGATTGTGGAAGATGGCTAGACCATTCAGCAACTGAACAATCTCAACACCAATGATAAAGAAAATCTGCAATTGGATGCTCAAGCAAAAGATATCATCTGTAGCATTCTATCAAAAGACATTTTCTTTTGGTTCCAAATGCTCAACACTGCAAAGCAGATATGGGATGCTATCAACAATGCTCATGAAGAATTTGTTTCCAGATCAGATCCCCACATTCAAATGCTTTGTGCCATGTTCACTAGATTCAGAAGCCTTCATAAAGAAAATGCCATGGAACTCACTGATTGATTGACGAACATTGTCGAAAGACTACATCAATGAGGAGTAACTAATATCACCGGTAGAGATGTAGTCAACAAGCTTCTGAGCGCTCTTGATGAATCCTTTGATCCCATTGTAGCTGAAATCAAGCAAAGACTAGACTATGAAGAGCTTTACTATGTTGAGGTCATGACTCTACTATCAATTCATGAAGAAAAGATGGAACTGGAAAATGCACATCAAGAATCTTCTTCAGAAGGTTGATACGTCTCCAATGTATCTATAATTTATGAAGTATTCATGCCATTATATTACCATTCTTGGATGTTTTACAATTATTTATAGCAACTTTATATCATTTTTTGGGACTAACCTATTGACTCAGTGCCCAATGCCAGTTGCTGTTTTTTGCTTGTTTCTTACATCGCAGGAAATCAATATCAAATGGAGTCCAAACACCACGTAACTTTTTGGAGATTTTTTTCTGGACCAGAAGGAACCCAATGGGACTGAGCTGCACCTGGGGGGTTTCCCGAGGGGGCACTACCCACCAGGGTGCGCCGGCCCCCCTGGCGCGCCCAGGTGGGTTGTGCCCACCTCAGTAGCCTTCCGCACCCCCTCTTTGCACTACAAATTCCCAAATATTCCGAAACCCTTCAGGGTAAACCTAGATCAGAAGTTCCACCGCTGCAAGGTCTCTGTATCCGCGAAAACCAATCTAGACCCCGTTCCGGCACCCTGCCGGAGGGGGGAATCACCACCGGTGGCCATCTTCATCATTCCGGCGGCCACCACCATGAGGAGGGAGTAGTCCACCCTCGGGGCTGAAGGTTTGTACCGGTAGCTATGTGTTTGATCTCCCTCTCTCTCGTGATCTATATCATGGGCTTTGTTAATATAGTCGGATCATATGATGTTGCTCCCCTCTATACTCTTGTTATGATGAAGTGAATCTTTACCCTTCAAAGTTTTGTCTTATTGGATTGAATATTCAGAGAACACATGATATATGTCTTGCAATATGAATACTTGAGGTGACAATGAGGTATCTTACTTATTCACTTGATGTGTGTTATGGCATTCAACTCACGGATTCGTACGGTGATATTGGGGTAATCTATGCATAGGGGTTGATGCATGTTTTTCTCCGACAGAAACTTTGGGGTCTCTTTATAGTTCTTTGTGTGGATTGAGTATTATGAATGTGAATTTGCTTTGGTGTTATTCTAGTACAAACTCTAGGATAGATCGAACAGAAAAATAGCTTTGTGTTATTTTAGTATGAACTCTTGAATAGATCGAACGGAAAGAATAGCTTTGAAGTGGTTCCGTGACCTACAAAGAATTACTATCTTTTGTTCTCCGCTAATAGGAACTCGGGAATGATTCTTTATTGCACTTTTAGGGATAATCATATGATCCAACTATGTTAGCATTGTTGAGAGGTTGCACTAGCGAAAGTACGGACCCTAGGCCTCATTTTTAAGCATTGCAACACCGTTTTTGTGCCCGTTTACTATTTGCTACCTTGCTGTTTTTATTTATTCAGATTATAAAAATATATTTCTACCATCCATATTACACTTTTATCACCATCTCTTTGCCGAACTAGTGCACCTATATAATTTTCCATTGTATTGGGTGTGTTGGGGACACAAGAGATTTCTTGTATTTGGTTGCAGGGTCATTTGAGAGAGACCATCTTCATCCTACACCTCTCACGGATTGATAAACCTTAGGTCATCCACTTGAGAGAAAATTGCTACTGTCCTACAAAACTCTGCAATTGGAGGCCCAACACGTGTCTACAAGAATAAAGTTGCGTAGTAGACATCAAAGGTGAAGGAGAAATCCTCTCACACCATGGCAACTCATACACTACTGCAGGATGCTGCTAACGCGATACTACGATCAGAGACCCTTTGACGAAACTGTGTGCGATGCATTAATCGCGAACGGTAGTGTAAAAAACCATCAAAAAAGGTGCAAAATGTTTACAATGACGGATGCATCAAACAGGGTTCAGATTTTAGTTCCATGTGTGATGTAGGGCATATGGTTCAGTGCAATTAACCGTTTGCGATGAGGAGCAACAAAAAAAACGGGCAGCCAGATGAAGGTGTGTGCGATAAACAACATACAGTTCACTAGGATGAACTGTTTGTGATTAGGCAACACAAAAGAAACGGTCAGCCAAATCAAGGTGTGTGCAATATAAGGCATGCGGTTCACGCGGATGAACTATTTGTGTTGAGACAAGAGAACATAAACGGCTCAATATAACAAGATGTGTTGATATGCGGCAAACAGGTCTGTAACCAGAAATGTGTGCGAAGACCGATAATAACACAGACGATTGTTGTTAATAAGACGTGTGTGTTGTGCGATGGGATTCCATACAGAACAATAACATATATATATATATATATATATATATATATATATATAGACACACACACACACACACACACACACACACTTATAAGGACATGGTTGCATAACTGAGGGAGTCCTGGACTAGGGGGTGTCCGGACAGCCGGACTATCATCGTCCGTCGGACTCCAAGACTACGAAGATACAAGATTGAAGACTCCTCCCCGTGTCCGGATGGGACTTTCCTTGGCGTGGAAGGCAAGCTTGGCGATACGAATATGTAGATCTCCTACCATTGTAACCGACTCTGTGTAACCCTAGCCTTCTCCGGTGTCTATATAAACCGAAGGGCTTTAGTCCGTAGGACACAACGTACATTACAACATTCATACCATAGGCTAGCTTTAGGGTTTAGCCTCCTTGATCTCGTGGTAGATCTACTCTTGTACTACCCATATCATCAATATTAATCAAGCAGGACGTAGGGTTTTACCTCCATCAAGAGGGCCCGAACCTGGGTAAAACATCGTGTCTCTTGTCTCCTGTTACCATCCGCCTAGACGCACAGTTCGGGACCCCCTACCCGAGATCCGCCGGTTTTGACACCGACATTGGTGCGTTCATTGACAGTTCCTCTGTGTCGTCACCGATAGGAAGGATGCCTCCACCCGTCTTCAAGAACGGTATTTTCGCCAAAGGGGCCTTGGCCCCTGGCCAAACTATCCGGCTAGGTGGTTTTCTTATGACCGCCTGTCCGGCCACTGCTTCGACAATGACTTCTCAAGTCGTCAAAAGCAATCTTCGCGTCAGCTCGAAATCCGCCGAGCAGCTGGATCCAATAGAGCTCTCGTCTGTCAACGAGCTCTTGGATCGCATCGCTGCCCTGGGAGTCGCTACAGACTACAATCAGATTGGGCTTAAAACCGATCTGAGAGAGATTAACTCTCCCCAGGTTACCCACCACGTCGCAGTGGTAGAGGAACAATGCGGCGACTCTTCTCCTATATTGAAAACTATTCACGTCCGGATTCCCGAACCCTCCATGCCGGATTTCCGCGGAGGGACGGACTTCGATCGAGCATTGAACTTAAAATCATGCATCGTTCCAGACTCGCTGGATCGTGTCCAGCAATCCAAGCTTCCGAATTCGGAAACTTCCTGGCCTTTAAGCCTTGAGACGGGTAGGGTTCCGGACTTAATTCCACCCACCCGCCCAGACATATGCGATCTATCTCTAATCCGACAAGAGCACGCTGAAACAGTACATCACTACTGGGCCAGATTCCTCCTGGTCATGGAAAGGATAAAGGACTGCCGAGAAGATAACGCAATCTCAATTTTTTGCAATAATTGCACGGATAAGGGAATCTTGAACGCCGTCAGCCATCACAAAATTACACGCTTCGCCGACCTGACGTCCATAGTACGAAAGTACTGTGCGATGGAGAGTTTCCGGAAAACCGAAAATAATTTTTGGGACAATCCGGCCCCAACCCTAGTCTGCAACAAAAAGGTGCATTACACTCAGGCACCAGATACAAAAACCAAAAAGCAAAAACCCCACAGAGGGCACGGAACCGTGCTGGAGGGATGGCTCAGTGGACCCTGTAAACTTCACAGTACAGAGGGTACCGTCCCAACACATAGCCTCCGAGCATGTTGGATATTACGGCAGGTGGCCAAAAGTGGCGAGGAGCTTCTAGCCCCGGAAAACCACTCCAACAATACCGATACGGTATCAACAGTCTTCGAGACCTTCGCATCAAATAATATGCGAAAACGAACAATCCGCAGCCTAGCCGAAGTCTACCAAGTAGCAACAACAAATCCATGGAGCGACACAGCCATCACCTTCAACGCCAGCGACGAACCTAAATTCCGAACAGCCCGAGCACCAGCCGCACTGGTGCTTAGTCCCATAGTGGACGGCTTTCGACTTACAAAGGTCCTCATGGATGGCGGCAGCGGACTAAACCTCATTTACGAGGAAACTCTTCAAAAAATGGAAATAGACTGGAGCCGTATTGAGCGAAGCAGCACAACCTTCAGAGGAATAATCCCTAGCCGGGAAGCGCGCTGCACCGGAAAAATCACACTCGATGTGGTGTTCGGCTCGCCGGACAACTACAGATCCGAAGAAGTCACGTTCCAAGTGGCCCCGTTCAATAGCGGATATCACGCTATCTTAGGACGAGAGGCGTTCACAATTTTTCAAGCCGTACCCCATTACGGGTACATGAAGCTCAAAATGCCCGGGCCCAGTGGAATAATCACTCTCGCTAGTGATCCGGACATAGCACTCCGTGCCGAAAACAAGACAGCCGCACTAGCCTTGGAGGCACTATCCGAAGCCTTAGCGGCAGAAGAACTCACCACGCTGCGCTCTACAGTGAATAGGGACGACGTGATACTCGATAAAAGACCCAAGTCCACATCCTTCAAACCAGCAGATGAAATAATAAAATTCCAGGTCCATCCAACGGACCCAACAAAGACGGCCTCCATTGGGGTACAATTGAACCCCTAAGTAGATGCCGCACTGCGAGAATTCCTTCGGGAAAATTGGGACATTTTTGCCTGGCATCCTTCGGACATGCCCGGAATCCCACGCAGATTGGCAGAACACAGCCTAAACATCCTAAAAGGATTCAAGCCGGTCAAACAGGCTCTTCGACGATTTTCCGAACCCAAAAGACAGGCAATGGGAGAAGAGCTAGCCAAACTATTGGAAGCCAGATTCATTAGAGATATCAAACATCCGGATTGGCTAGCAAATCTGGTAATGGTACCAAAGAAGGACAAATCCTGGCGCCTATGCGTCGATTTTAAAGACCTCAATAAGGCTTGCCCAAAGGATCCCTTCCCCCTCCCCCGCATCGACCAAATTATCGATGCTACCGCAGGGCACAATTCGTTGTGCTTCCTCGACACATACTCTGGCTACCATCAAATCAAGATGGCGGAAGCAGACCAAGCCGCAACGGCATTCATCACTCCATACGGACCATTCTGCTTCAACACGATGCCCTTCGGACTTAAAAATGCTGGCGCAACATATCAGCGCATGATTCAAACATGTCTGGCTACCCAGATCGACAAAACAGTCGAGGCATACGTAGACGACGTAGTCGTCAAAACAAAACACGTCGAAACTCTAGTAGACGATTTGAGGCTCACATTCGACAACCTCAGAGAATATGACATCAAGCTGAATCCAGAAAAATGCGTTTTCGGCGTACCAGCCGGAAAGCTGCTGGGCTTCATTGTATCCGGTAGAGGAATTGAAGCAAACCGGCTAAAATCCGAGCTCTGTCACAGTTGGATATTCCAAAAGACCTCAAACAGATACAAAAATTAACAGGATGCGTGGCAGCCCTAAGCCGTTTTATCTCCCGCTTGGGAGAAAAGGCACTACCCCTTTATCGCCTCCTTAGGCGTGCCGAATACTTCGAGTGGACGGATGCTGCCACTGCCGGACTCGAAGAAATAAAGGCCATATTGGCAACAAATCCGGTCCTGGCTGCGCCAAACCTAGGAGAACCTATGTTGTTATACATCGCAGCAACACATCAAGTTGTAAGCGCAGTACTCGTCGTTGAACGAGAGACAGAAGGGCATAAATTCCCTCTTCAAAAACCAGTGTACTACGTATCCACTGTGTTAACCCCCTGCAAGTCCCGTTTTCCCGCACTATCAAAAGATAGCATACGCGGTGTTCATGGCATCTCGGAAGCTGCGACACTACTTTCAAGAGTGTTCGATAATAGTGGCCTCCGAAGTACCACTCAATGACATTATAAACAACCGCGACGCAATGGGCAGGATTGCAAAATGGGCCATCGAGCTCCTACCATTTGATATAACCTACAAGACACGGCTAGCTATAAAGTCACAAGTTTTGGCTGACTTCGTCGCTGAATGGACAGAAGCCAAACTCCCTAAAGAGTACGGCGCATACTCCAATTGGACTATGCACTTCGACGGCTCCAAAATGTTGGCTGGACTGGGGGCTGGCGTCGTCTTGACGTCCCCAACCGGGGACACAGTCCAATACGTACTCCAAATAATGTACACGGACTCCAACAACGCAGCCGAATACGAGGCCCTCCTACATGGTATCCGGATGGCAATCTCCATGGGCATTCAACGCCTAGAGGTGCGTGGGGATTCAAACCTTGCAATATCCCAAATAAACGGAGACTTTGACGCCAAGGATCCGAAAATGGCAGCATATCGCAATGCTGTCCTGAAAATGTCAGCTCGGTTTGAAGGACTCGAATTCCATCACGTAGCTCGAGAAAATAACCAAGCAGCCGACGTACTGGCACGCATCGGCGCAAAACGTGATGCTGTCCCTCCAAATATCTTTCTGGAACGGCTCTTCAAGCCGTCCGTACTATGGGAAGGGGAGTCCGGAAATGACAAACCGGAAACAACCGCGCCAACCGGCGATTCAGCCGATGACATAACACCTTCAGCCCACGACATAATGGCGGTAATCGCCCCGTGGACAGAACCATTCCTAGCCAATTTGCTTAGACAAGAACTTCCCGAACACCAAAATGAGGCCCGCTGCATAGTCCGGCGATCAAAAGCCTACAAGGTCCATGAGGGAGAACTTTACAAGAAAAGTACAACCGGAGTCCTTCAAAGGTGTATCTCCGAAGAGGAAGGGCGAAACCTCCTGGCTGAAATTCATGCCGGACTAGGCGGACACCACGCAGCAGCCCGGGCCCTTGTAGGAAAGGCATTCCGTACAGGATTTTATTGGCCGACGGCCCGGGCAGATGCCCAGGACTTAGTCCAGAGATGCGTCGGTTGTCAGCTCTTTGCTAATCAGAGCCATATGCCACCCACCGCCCTCAAAACTATACCCATTACCTGGGCGTTCGCGGTCTGGGGGCTTGATATGGTTGGACCCCTTAAAGGGGGAAACCACAAGCAAAGGTACCTATTGGTCATGGTGGATAAATTCACCAAATGGATAGAGGCCAAACCGGTCAAAACGGGAGAGTCCGGACCAGTGATAGACTTTATATCCGGGGTCGTACATCGTTACGGTGTCCCCCACAGCATCATCACCGACAACGGCACGAACTTCACGGCCGACAAGGTTAAGTCATGGTGCAAAAATATGGGCATTAAGCTCGACTACGCTTCAGTCTATCACCCTCAAACCAACGGTCAAGTGGAACGAGCAAATGGTCTAATAATGAGCGGCATTAAACCCAGACTAGTGCGGTCACTTACAAAATCCGACACACACTGGGTAGAGGAGCTCGACTCCGTACTCTGGGGGCTGCGGACAACACCTAACCGTACTACCGGATTCACACCATTTTTTATGGTATACAGCGCAGAGGCGGTCTTGCCCTGCGACATCATTCATGACTCACCTCGAGTGCGCATGTACGAAGAACGAGAAGCCGAGCTGGATCGGCAGGACAGCTTGGACGCATTGGAGGAGGAACGCGATGTCGCCAAGGCTCGTTCCGCATTTTATCAGCAGCAGGCTCGAAGATATCAAAGCAGAGAAGTACGGCCAAGACCTATAATGTTGGCGAACTAGTTCTACACCTGCCGGACAAGAAAAAGGACAAGCTCAAGCCCAAGTGGGAGGGCCCCTTCATCATCGACCAAGTCCTGATCGGCGGGGCGTACCGTCTGCGAAATGCATCGGACAACCGACTCGAGCCGAACCCATGGAACGCAGCCCGCCTCCGGAGATTCTACGCCTAGCGCCGGACTAAGAGTTCGTCCCCTTCCCCAGTCCAAATTTTTTACACTACAGCTGCACTTTGTTTCTCTTTCTTCTCTTAACCTTTTTTCACACAAAGCCCTTAAGGGCCTAATGTCGCATTGTTTGCACACACTTGATGTGCTATCCGCACTCATTATACCTGGGGGCTTCTTTTCCAGAAGCTCAACTATAAGGGCTTCATGCCCAACACATGTGTCATGCTTCCACATGTACCTTTTTACTCACCATTATATGCATCGATATGACTTAAGTTTTGGCCAAGCTAGGTTGCCTGGCTCCTGTGCTTACCCCTACGTTCCCGATTGTTCGGCTAGGAGGTAAAGGGAGCACATCTGCGATTGTTACTGCCGGGTCAGTCGGATGTGTACCTCAGACTGGGTGAAGCCGAAAGCTAGCGTTCTTAAGGGAATATTCGGTCGGTGACTCAAAAGATGATTTTTTTACCTATCTGTCTATCTGCCCCCAGATGTTTTTCTGCTTTTTTCGCAGTCCAGACATGCACTTTAGGGCATGCCTCCCAGGGAAAGGAACCCTTAACGGAACTATTCTCCCTGGAAGATGTTTCTTACTAACCATGTAATATAACATAACTAGTTGGGCACTTGTCTGATAAAGCACTAATGACCCCTACGCCTGGTCTCCATGCATACCCCGGTTGTTTCTTAACCAAAAAGGTATTCGGACACACTCCGGACTCTAGGGTCCCGAGGTCAAAGCGAAAAGGTCGGCAAAGACAAACGATCTACAATCCGGCTAGAAGGCATTTCACATGTCATTTTAAAATACATTGTCAAATTTACTGATTGTACTCCTCCTCAATCCCGTCTAACAGGCTGTCTAGCTTACAGTCCCATTGGGAAAATTTAGCAGCCAACTCTACTTGGCCGTATACTAAACTCACAGGGATCTCCTTCCCATCGGGCCCCACAGGTCCGACCTCGGCCATATGGTTGGGATCCGCCTTCTTGTACCGTGTCTTCACCATGGCCCAAGCCTCCCTGGCACCTTGGCGGCAGGCCGAAATCTTCCACAAACGGAAGCGCTACCGCATTCCCTGAAGCTTCTCCGTAAGCTCCCCAAAGCCTTCGGGCAGGGCAAGGGCCGCCATAAAGCCTGAACGGCACCGCTCATAGCCTGCCGAACTCGTTCGAGCAGCTGCAACAGCTCGGGAAGTTGATCGCCCGTCGATACGGGCATCTCCTTTGCAGGGTGACCTGTGAGAATACCTACAGACACATTTTGTCAATTGACTTCCTCGCCGAACTCTTCTTTTCAAAGGAGTTCGCTCAAGCACTTACTATAGATGCCGCGACGAAGCCGCTGATTCTCCTTAACGGAGCTAGACAGCTCGGCCCGAACACCTTTCAGCTCTTCCCCGAGCTTGGTGTGGGCATCCTGGAGCTTGTTCCTCTCTTGCTGCACCCTATTCAGCACCCTCTCGCCGGCCTTCAGCTGGCGCAGTAATTCTTGCCTGTTCGGATCTTGTCCGGTGGCACCTGCTATGTCATTATTAGACTTGCGCGCATGCCGCACATCGCTTATATTTATGAATAAAAATGTGTTAGCAGGAGGGGTCTCTGTGTTTCCTCCTGCGGCAGCAAGTGCGGCCTCAAGTTGGGTCTTGCATTCTTGCAGCTCCTGAGACAATTGGGTATTCTTCTCAGTAAGACCCTGCATTTCAAATGATCCTTAAATTAGTTAACATAACTACTTTAAGTCTCGGGGGCTACTGGCTTATATAACTATTAAAATTCTCTTACCCGTATGTCTTTTACATATTGCTCCGTGGCTCGGGTAAAATCATCTTGAGCAGCACGGAGGTGCGCGTCCCCCGCGTTAAAGGCATTCAACGCCTCCGGGGAGAAGCACGCGTCATGAAACACTGCCCGGCGGCGCCTGTGGTTCATGGCGCTCTCCACCTCAGACTTGGTGGTGGACAGTCTGTCGGCATCCTCCATTGGAGGAGTATCTAGCCTGCGCCTTGCGCTCGCCTCCCCCTCCAGACCAGGCGCTGGAGCCTGGCTAGTAGAGGTTGGATTGGCAACCTCCACGCCCGCAGTCCGGCGGGCGCTTTTTCTCCTGCAAAGATCATGAGCACTTCAACGCTTCCTAGGAACGTTGCTCCAAATAATTAAATGCGAGCTATACCTCTGCGGCGACGCTTCAGTCCGTGCCGCGCTCCTCTTCCGCCTACTGGTTCGGACTGGCCTTTGTTGGTCAGCCGCCGCGGGCTCCGCTTCCCGCCTTAAAGGCGCTTCCTGCATAACACCATCGTATGCGACGGTCAGAGATGAGCAAGGAAGAAACAATGGTGTCGGGACTTCGGTCACAGTCACCTGGGGAGCCGGACGCAATCCGGGGTAGTCGGCCGTAATGGCGACTAAAGCATTGTCCATGCTGAGCTGGTGGAACACCCCGTCGATTAGCTCCACCTCTATGTCCGGATCCTCTTTGGAGGCCGGATCCCGGGATCTCTCCGGATCCTCGGGTTGCGGGGCTGGACTTATCATGTCCTCCACAATCCGGCGCAGTTCCTGCGCCGAAGACACAATATGAGAAGTTTAAACTTCGAAAGCGCGGGTCGGACCCTTAAAGTGTCCGCTTACCCAGCGCCGGGGGTTATTCATGCAGAACCCATTCACAGGGTTCATCCGGAGAAAGTCCTCCTTCTTCCCCTTGTATAGGCCGGACAGGATCGTCGCCAGATCCTCGGCCGAATCCGGTCCTTTGCGACCATGGCGGGTGGCGTCGTCTTCCCCGTTGAAATCCCACATGGGGTGGCCCCTGTATTTTGCAGTGGCTGCACCCCCCGCGTAATGCATGTTGCCATGACTCCAATCATGGTCAACCCGGAGTGGGCCAATAACCTTATCCGGCCCATCAGATAATGGACGCTCTTGTCTTCCTCCAGTTGGGGGCTCCGCGGGCGCCAACTAAGGCGTTTCTTCAGAGGTACGGAACTAAACTCCGGGAGGCCGATCCGAACAGGGTCCGGCAGCGGAGCGTCTTCTATGTAAAACCATTCCGAAGGCCAGTCTTCGGACGCCTTCTTTGGGGTACCGGATGGATATCCGGTCCCGGCAATGCGCCATACTTTGGCGCCGCCCACTTGATATATAGATCCCTCATGAGAATGGGGTACGAGGCAGAACAACCTCTTCCACAGTGCAAAATGGGGCTCGATGCCTAGGAATAGCTCGCAGAGAGCTACGTAGCCCGCGATATGCAGGACAGAGGCGGGTGTAAGGTGATGGAGCTGGAGTCCATAGAACTCCAGGAGCCCGCGGAGGAACGGATGTATCGGAAATCCGAGTCCCCTTATCAGATAAGGGACGAAGCATACCCGCTCCCCTTTGTTGGGACTTGGGGTAGCCTCTGCCTGCTTCCCACCTTGGTAGGTGGCCAGCCCGGCTCGAACCGGAACCATGAAGGTCAGAGGGAGATATCCCCACGCTTGGAGCTTCACTAGCTCGTTGTGTGCAACAGAGCACCTCCTCCAATCTCCTGGCGGTGGGCTGGGAGCGCGAGAAGAGGAGCCGCGTCGACGGTCCATGATGGAATGGATTGTTGGGTCAGAGGCGCTCCCATGAGTATTCGCGGAGGGAAGATGGTGTGATTTGGATCTGGATTTTTGCCTCTTTTGTAGGCGGATGACTTGCACGACTAGGGGGTAAAACATAAAAGACACCCTGGCTTTTCGCATTCGTGCAACGCGTGGAGAAAGGCCATTATTGGGCGTAGAAGCCAAGAAGCACAACATTTATGAGGAAGCCGGACACTGTTCGGCAGGTATGTGGAACTTAAAGGGAGAACCCGCCTTGCAACGCCGAAGACTATATATGCGCTAGACTTATCGTCATTGAAGCCTGGTTCGGGGGCTACTGAGGGAGTCCTGGACTAGGGGGTGTCCTGACAGCCGGACTATCATCGTTCGCCGGACTCCAAGACTACGAAGATACAAGATTGAAGACTCCGCCCCGTGTCCGGATGGGACTTTCCTTGGCGTGGAAGGCAATCTTGGCGATACGGATATGTAGATCTCCTACCATTGTAACCGACTCTGTGTAACCCTAGCCTTCTCCAGTGTCTATATAAACCGGAGGGCTTTAGTCCGTAGGACACAACGTACATTACAACATTCATACCATAGGCTAGCTTTAGGGTTTAGCCTCCTTGATCTCGTGGTAGATCTACTCTTGTACTACCCATGTCATCAATATTAATCAAGCAGTACGTAGGGTTTTACCTCCATCAAGAGGGCCCGAACCTGGGTAAAACATCGTGTCCCTTGTCTCCTGTTACCATCCGCCTAGACGCACAGTTCGGGACCCCCTACCCGAGATCCGCCGGTTTTGACACCGACAATAACCAAATTAAACATCCAATTACATAGGTGGCTACTACAATCATGGCATTTGCACACACCAAATTAAACTATTACATGCATAATTTCATAGGTGGCTACTACACACATGACACCTTCCACGCACCAATAAAGTAAACTATATATATTACATGCATGATTAACTAGCATAAATGATCATCTGATCATCATCTACTTCTTGTGATGCTTGCTCTGCTTGTGGCTCGATCCAGGCTCGTCGATTTGGGTAATGAGGCACTTCCTCATGTCAACGATCCGCCTGTGCATCTCGTAGTATGTGTACACGCTCTTGGCCACGAACCTGAGGTGAGGTTCATCCAGTCGCTGCATCTAGGCCTTGTGCCAGGATACGATACTTGTTCTCTGGGCATCCTGCTTCATCTTTTTGTAGTAGGGGTCGATGATGGCTGAGGCGAGTTCGACCAGGGAGTCCTTCTTCATGCTGCCCCAGACCCTGTAGTTGTCACGGATTTCACAAGGTTCTGGAAGGCCAAGCCCGTAACACTGAGTGCTTTTACATCGTCGGTGGTTTCCACCGTGGCGAACTTGTAGTCAGTACTGTTGACCAACCTGTTGAAACGGTCGCAAGGCTCTCTGGCCATGCAGTAGTGGTAGATGAGGACATGATGGCTCACGCACAATTGGGCGACGGCAACCTTTTGATCTATGCCGGGACTACCGGCGGTGTACTGGAGGTCGATGCCGACCACCTTGTACTTGTCTCCAGCAAGAAACTGCTCAACGGTGTTGATGTAGTCGTCCACCATGGCCGGGTCGATGGTATACACCATCGAGAGATCCGTCTCCCTCGCGTGGGTCTCCACTTTATGCTCGCCGAACTCCATTGGAGCGCCGCTAGACATCCCCTCTCTATGTGCCGTCGTGGGTGTGCTAGTTGTGTTGTGGGGCGCGATCGAAAGGTTGAAGAGACTAAGGTTATAATGGCCACGGGAATTAAAGGGGAGGCCGGACGGCACGTCCTGATGGCAGTTCTAATTCGAAGCGCGTAACTCCATCGTGCCGCACGTAACTGCATATGGGGCTCCCGACATGATGCATCAAACACGTTTCAGATTTTTGTAGCATGTGCGATTTGGGGCATACGGTTTAGTTCAATTAACTGTTTGCGATGAGGGTGAACAAAAGAAACGGGCTGCCAGACGAAGGCGTGTGCAATTTATAGCATACACTTCACTCGGATGAACTGTTTGCGATTGATGAATTCATCTCTAACGGGTTACCTAGTGCGGTCCGTGTGTGTTGTGATATGCTCTGTCTGTAGAACATCTATGCTCTATGTACAAAATAACAACATATATATACTTGTAACATGACATGATTGCAATACCAAATTAAACATCCAATTATGTTATATAAGAAATACCATAAATATTGCAAGGTCCATATTCAAAGATTACAACGCTCAAATTCAAACATTGCAAACATCGGCATTTCTGCAGAGGGATCAGCCATTGACAAGTCATGTATGGGTTTGACACAATGACTTCCAATTGCTCTGTCATATGCTCTTCCAAAACGAAGTTTAGCTTTTTTGGAGCCTCTTCCATTCTGTAGTACCTGTCGGCTCTGATCAACATACCATTCATCTGTCCTAATTAAATGCGTGTTTAACCTTAGTACCCTCAACACCTTTGCTATGGCAAGAAAGAACCTGGCGAGTGTAATCTCCGATAAGGTCCCTCGGTAGGAGTTCAAAGTAATATCTGAGAGATGCAGATCCAGGCATTCAATGTGATTGTCGTTATAAACATTATCCACCTCCGGGCCTATTATTATCTGCAGAAGAAGAGAACGTGTTAGTGCCTACATGCAGTTCTGAACACTACCACACGCCTATTTGGTTTGCAGGATCTGTAAAATGCACCAACGTGCCATCTTCGATCTGACATGATTAACATAGGCATTTGATTACAATCTAGAAACATGTAGCCTTCTTCACAAGAGGTTGGATTGGATGAAAATTCCCTAAGAAAACTAGTCGGCTTTGATGAACATACCATTCATCTGTCCTAATTAAATGTGTGTTCAACCTTAGTACCCTCAACACCTTTGCTCTGGCAAGAAAGAACCTGGCGAGTGTAATCTCTGATAAGGTCCCTCGGTAGGAGTTCAAAGTAATATCTGAGAGATGCAGATCCAGGCATTCAATGTGATTGTCATTATAAACATTATCCACCTCCGGGCCTATTATTATCTGCAGAAGAAGACAACATGTTAGTGCCTACATGCAGTTTTGAACACTACCACACGCCTATTTGGTTTGCAGGACCTGTAAAATGCACCAACGTGCCATCTTCGATCTGACATGATTAACATAGGCATTTGATTACAATCTAGAAACATGTAGCCTTCTTCACAAGAGGTTGGATTGGATGAAAAATTCCCTAAGAAAACTAGTATAGATGAATCCAAAGGAGAAATGCTTATGGACTGTTACCATATGAATCAAGCAACCAATATGTGGTGGGGGGTGTATGTCCTGAAATCCTCCAAAATTCCTTCAGAAATTGAAGTACATTGTCATTGTAAACTTGGGAAAAGGTGCAAAAAATTTAACTCCATTATGGTTAACATTTAACAGGAAAGGAACATCACCTCGATATACAACTTCTTCAGGCACGGAAAGCATCTCAGGCAACTGACAACTTGGTCCAGGTTGGGGCTGACAGATTCTAGTGCCAAGATCTTCATCGTGCCCAAAATCTGGGTGAAGCTTTGCTGGATGATAGACGAACATACATCTTCAAAACTAGAAATAATGTTGATATCAAGAAAGAGAGGTATAAGGCGACTGTTGTACCTGAAAGTAGTAGTATTTGACAGACGAGTAGCCCACCACTGCCAATTTTGGCGCAGAAATGACATTGATTCTTGTTGGACCTTGTTGATCAACTACAAGTAATCTCTCAAGTGAAGGTGTGTCCTAAGTGACCATATCGGGGTCCACCTTTTGTGGTCTCTCGTTGCAGCACTAGCAATACACATAAATAGTCTGGAGAGTCCTGGAGGTGATGTGGAAGGTACTCGACCAATTCATCGCCTGAAGACGAAGGAACTCAAGTGTAGTATAGCCGCGGAGCAGGTGCTCCGTGTCATCCTTTGGGATGCGGACGACAACGACCTCGAGTTGCTTCAGTCGTGGTAAGAAAAGAGCGGGTGCGTCATTAAGGGGGGATGGCAGTTCATGAACTTGGCGAGGCGCAGCGTGGACGCGAAGCGGAGCACGGACGTTGGTAGCGAGCGCATATGCTCATCATTAAAACTGAGCTTCTCGAGCTGATCTATGGCAGGGGATGGGAGCCAGTCGTCAAGCTTGGCTCGGTCCTTTCCATTGGAACGGAACTTTCCTGTGATAAGGCCTCTGATTGGGCCATGGTGACTGCTGAGGATCTGGGAGAACGCATACAAGCTTTTTTGATAGCCATGGCAGAGCTCGTGGGCATCGAGGAGGTCGATAGGGGTGAGGAGCCATAGGGGGCACCACTGCCGGGAAAAGGCGTCTGTCCTCGCCCCATATTTGATTGGGAGGAGGGATATGATGACTCTCAACATATCATCGGGGAGGTTGTTGATGAATCTAGGCCTGCTGGAGTCACTTGCGGTTCTTTTTCGACCCGCCTCCGCCTGTTGGCATCCTCGTTCTCCACCTCTTCGGCGGCGGCAGAAACCTCTGTCTCCATATTCACGCCGTGCTCCGGTGCACTTTAAGAACTAAGAGCAGCGTCGAGGATGCGGGCGGAGAGAGAGGATTATGTGTGTGGCGAGGATGGGGGTGCGGCCGCTCGGGCATGCCATTAATACAGACCAGTGGGAGAAAGGCAGGTGGCAGTCAGAGGATGTCTCGCTTCCCGATGAGCCTGCGCGGAGGACTTCTAGCATTCCTATACCATCATTTCACGGAGCGAGGCGGACGCACCATTAATATGGAGGAGTGGGAGCAAGGTGGGCCGCGGTCAAAGGGCTGGCTCGCCTCCCGGTGAGACTGCATGGCGGACTGCTGGCACGCCTACCGTCATTTCACACATCTACTAGCACGCCCCGTACGGTGAGTGCGTAGCGAAAACGCGCATGAATTAGATAGTGGTAGTGATTTTAGTTGCAAAAATTAGATACTGCTAGTGATTTTTAGCTGCATATTTTGACAAATCGTAGTGTCTCTTGGCTTAGCACCGAAGTCTGGCTTTAATTTGCATACCGTATTCAATCTAAACCGTTTGTGTTGAAGAGATGCACAAACCCTGCGTTGAACAGCTCGCACGCTTCCTGATGAGCCTCTCGGTCAGCCTGCGCACCGGACTGCGCTCGCACGCCTCCCGTTCAGTCAAGCAGCTGTCCACATGGCACCTCCTATAGACACTAAAACCAAGACACATGGCGTCACGTAAATGGTTAACAGAACGCACACGATTTGAATTATACTAACGTTTGAGATATTAGAGTGGCAGCTATTTGTTTCAAAATGCCTTTGTTGGCTGTTATTTGAGTGCGCCTTCTCTCAAAATGGACACCAAAAACACAACAGCATGTCGGGTGCCGTTCCATGATAGCATGTCAAGTTTCATGAATTTCAGACGAGTTTTGGATTAACTAGAATTTAAAAACAAAGTATCTCAATGTTTTGCCGGCAATCAACGGTACCCTGGTGTTTGTAATTCATTTCCATTTCTTGCATGGGACGTAAGCATGCATCCAAGGACACAAATTTGATTTTTCAACCAATTTATATGCACTGGAGCATGTGCATGTAGTTCAAATTTGAATTATGCATATAAATGCATCGAAAACTCAATTAATGCATAAAAATGTCCAAACGAACCTTGAAAAATCCCAAAAATTGACAAAACACTCCTGTTGTTCTCTGTTTAGACTAGAATTTTTTTGAAAGCAATAAGAGGCAGCGGATATCGTTTCGTCCCCAAAGGTGGACCGTTCCCTTCCGAAACCATCAGGCTTATTGTGAGAAGCTCTGGTTTGTGAGAAGCATATTCTCAAACCTGCCCCAAATGGGACAAAAAATTACCACAGCATGTTGATGCCGCTTCATGATAGCATGCCAAGTTTCATGAATTTCAGACGAGCTTTGTATTTACTAGAATTTAAAAACCAGGTATCTCAATGTTTGCGGCCGAGTGATGGTCGCAGGGTGTTTGACATTCGTTCCCATTTCTTGCATGGGACCTAATAAGCATGCAACCAAGGACACGGATTTAAATTTTCAACTAATTTTTATGCATTAGAGCATGTGTATGTAGTTCAAATTTGAATCATGCACATGAATGCATAGAAAACTTAGTTAATGTATAAAAATGTCCAAGCGAACCCCGAAAAATACCAAAAATTGACACAACACTCATGTTGTTCTATGTTGACACTAGGAAAAAAATTGAAATCGAGAAGAGGCAATGGATATCATTTCGTCCAGAAAGGTGAAACGTTCCCTACCGAAACCATCTGGCTTGTTGTGAGAAGCTCTGGTTTGTGAGAAGCATATCCCCAAACCTGCCCCAAATGGGACAAAAAATTTACCACGGCATGTTGATGCCGCTACATGACAGCATGCCAGGTTTCATGAATTTCAGACGAGCTTGGATTTACTAGAATTTAAAAACCAGGTATCTCAATGTTTGCGGCCGAGTGACGGTGGCAGGGTGTTTGACATTGGTTCCCATTTCTTGCATGGGACCTAATAAGCATGCAACCAAGGACACATATTTGAATTTCAACTAATTTATATGCATTAGAGCATGTGCATGTAGTTCAAATTTGAATTATGCACATGAATGCATAGAAAGCTCAGTTAACGTATAAAAATGTCCAAGTGAACCCCAAAAAATCCCAAAAACTGACACAACACTCCTGTTGTTCTATGTTGACACTAGGGAAAATTTTGAAATCGAGAAAATGCAATGAATATCGTTTTGTCCAGAAAGGTGAAACCTTCCCTACCGAAACCATCATGCTTGTTGTGAGAGAAGCTTTGGTTTGCGAGAAGCTTATACCATAGCCTGGCCCAAATGGGACAATATTTTTTTACCCCAGCATCTTGATGTCGTTCCATGATAGCATGCCAAGGTTCATGAATTTTAGACGAGTTTTGTATTTACTAGAATTACAAAAGCAAGCACCTCAACATTTGCCGGAGAGCCACGATGCCGTGGTGTTTGAAATTCATCCCCATTTCTTGAATGGGATGTAAGCATCAACCCATGGACACATATATCATTTTACAACCCATTTTGGTGCACCGGAGCATGTGCATGTGGTTTAATTTTAAATTGTGCACCTGAAATGCCTAGAAAACCAAGTTACCGTATAAAAATGTCCAAACGAACCCCGAATAATTCCAATTTTTTTGACGACACACCTATAGTTGCATGTTCACTACAGATAGAAATTCTAGCAATTCAAACACCATCATTTGCAGCTGTGACCCCATTATGTAATTCAAATCAAGATGAAAAATAAAGTAGATCCCACACAGTTTATTATCTCCAATCGTGTGAGATGCAGTACAAAATATCCTGGAGTACCGTCGGTGTATAGTACACCTATGGCTTACTCGAGAAGGTTCATCGGCTACAGTCCACATCCTGCTCTGAATAAGGGACCGTGTCTGATGACACTTTGTGCGCAGCTTTTTCACTGAAACGATTCCAAATTTTCGGCTTCCGCGGAAATATCTACCTCCCCGCCCCCTACCCCTTACCAAAAGCCACATTTCCCCTGTTTGTACCTTCCTTTACAAGTTGAAACCTTCACTCCTTGCTTGAAGCGCTGCCTCCTCACCGGCGACCCTCCTTCACGCTACTCGGCCTCGCCTATCCAGGCAGGTAATCCACACATGACGATCCTCCTCCTCCTTCCACATACCACATGCCTCGACCGCCGGCATGAGCGCGACACCTTCCACCCAAATCACCTACCCCTCCACCAAATAAGTGTCGTCCTAAGCCATGGTGCACGCAGTATAGCCAAGATCTCAAGGAGCATTTGGCAGCGGAGAAGCAAATCATGGCCGCACGCGCGGATGAGGTCGCGATGGCTGCCATTCGTGCCGACCCCCAGATCTTGGAGGAGCACCTTGCCATCGAGGCCACCGCTGATGCCTCACGCATCGATGCTGCGGCGCGGTTGGCTGCTTTAAATGACAGTTCGTGCCGTTTTCTTGAGGCCACCATCGGTGCCTTCGACGAAGACTATGAGGTGTTTTCTCAGCGTGCACGTGTTTACCTCATCTCGAGAGCCAATAGGTTGGTGCCCGGAGCGGCTCAAGCAACTCACCACTACGACGAGGGCACCCATGATGCGGAGGCCTCGCCCTCTTCCATGTCCAAGGAGCCAATCGTCATCGATATCTCCGACAGTGAGTAGCTTGTCTTATTAGCTCACTATAAGGACCCATGTTCAGTTTGCTAGCTACTGCCTTTCCTTAACAAATTCTAGTGAATTGTGCTATCTACATTTACCATGCAATCTTCTGCTCTAGTGTACATGTTCTATATGTCGTGCAATATGGTGTTCAGTTAACTGTTTGGTTCAATTCTGCAAATGTGATGTTCAATTCTTTAGGATGCAATTTTCCAAGTTGTCAAGCATGCTTGGTTTGGTTAACTATCTGATCTTCTATTAGGAGCATGTTATATTGTGCAATGTGGTGCTTAGTTAATGTTTGGTTCATTTGTTGTGGTGTTTAGTTAACTGTTTGGTTCAATTCTGCAATACGATGTTCAATTGTTGTGTGTGCATTCTGTTATTGTATACCATGTGAGAAATAAATCAATTTTGGCTGTACTAAATACATGAGAAACAAATACAATTGCTATATTTCCAAGTTGTTAAGCATGCTTGGTTTGGTTAACTGTTTGATCTTCTATTAGGAGTATGTTATATTGTGCAATGTGGTGCTCAGTTAATGTTTGGTTCATTTGTTGTGGTGTTTAGTTAACTGCTTGGTTCAGTTCTGCAATGCGATGTTCAATTGTTGTGTGTGCATTCTGTTATTGTATACCATGTGAGAAATAAATTGAATTTGGCTGTACTAAAAACATGAGAAACAAATACAATTGCTATATTTCCAAGTTGTTAAGCATGCTTGGTTTGGTTAACTGTCTGATCTTCTATTAGGAGTATGTTATATTTGTGCAATGTGGTGCTCAGTTAATGGTTGGTTCATTTGTTGTGGTGTTTAGTTAACTGCTTGATTCAATTCTGCAATGCGATGTTCAATTGTTGTGGCTACATTCTATTATTGTACTATTATACCTTGTCTTTTTTATTCCTTTGCCCCATTTCCAATATAGAGAAGATATTTATGCACATCCTTGTTTTCAGGCCTTTCCAAAATAGTTCACTGATGGTTACCTCTCAAACCACCTGTATGGACATGAGGCGAGGAAGGTATTCATACAACACCCACGATTCAATATTGAAGTGTTCCTGAAGAGGACGAAGGATGGACGGTCAATCATCCACAGGCACTGGCCTAAAGTTGCAAAGACCTTCAACATCAAAAGGCTCAATATTCGCCTTCCGCTTCAGCAGTTTTCCCGATGAGATGCATCTGTATATGTACCGTCTATGATGCTAATTTCGAAAGGTTCTAGATGTTGCATGTGAAACTTGGTACTGGTGCAGTTGTGTAATGGGGTAGCTGAGTGCTGAAGCTATATCATGTTGTACTTTGATGTATTTCAATTATGAAATCCTGCTTCCTTAATATGGGAATGAGATATATTATGTGTTTAATATGAATGTCAATTAGATTAATAAATGGATTATTAATAATAGGGCAATTAGCCTGGTAATTGGTTTTTGCTATTGCAAACGGTTATTGAGAAAATACCGTGGGCGATAACCTAAGGCAATGCACACAGTTTCTAGAAATAAACCGTGTTGGATTGATGAGCAATCACACATGACATTCTCTTCAAAACTGTTTGCGTTAGGCCACCTCGCGCAAACGTTTACCGCATAACAGCTGTGTGTGATGGATAGCCTTTGCCACACAGTTTCTTCTATGCACCATGTGTGATGCATTCAATAACACAAGTGATAAAATTATTAATATTGTGTGCGATGGGAAGGTCATCACAAACGATTTAACGGGGAAAATTGTGTGTGATGTACCTACGAACGGAAATGTTTTCCTTGCAGCGACTGTGTGGGATGTATATACGAACGGAAACGTTTCGCGGGGACTGACTGTGTGGGATGAACTTACGATCGGAAATGATTTCGCCTGTATAATTGTATTTTTTAGCACTATTGTACGTATAATCGTATTTGCTCGCTCGCCGGTCGCACATGACCTCATTTTGACGAGCGTGTGTGCCAGGAGGGCATATCCCTAACTGTTTCTGGGTCATGTGGGAAGGACCCCCCTATCGCCCACACTCACTAGGTGACAGTTAAAAACCGTTTGTATAGCACCGACACATACCAGTGATAGGAAGAAGAAGAAGATGTTGAAAATCAACATACCATCACTAGAGAATTGGTAATGCTCACACAAAGACTGAGTGATCCTAGAAGATAGAACTTGTATCTTGTGAATGATGATGAAGATGACATGCCTAATTCATCAAGACAGCTACCTCCGAAAGACATAAATTGCTTCAGTGCATGTTTGTGACCTCTTTCCTGTTTTCCCTCGAATTATTGTTTTTCTCTTAGGAGTGGTCATGGCAAATAGTTCGGAAGAACATTCTGGATCCGAGGATCATTCTGCGCTGATTCTCCTAACCCAAGCGTCAAGCCATGGGAGAAGAGTTGGCCAAATTACTCGAAGCCGGATTCGTCAGGGAAATTAAACACCCCAAGTGGCTGGCAAATCTGGTCATGGTGCCCAAAAAAGACAAATCATTGCGGCTATGTGCCGACTTGAAAGACCTCAACAAGGCTTGCCCCAAGGATCCCTTTCCCTTGCCCCGAATAGACCAGATCATTGACGCCACCGCCGGACACGACTCGTTGTGCTTCTCCGACGCCTACTTGGGGTATCACCAAACCAAGACGAAGGAATCCGGTCAGCACGCAACCATGTTCATTACACTCTACAGACCATTATGCTTTAACACAATGCCCTTCAGGTTTAAGAACGCAGGTGCAACATATCAGCGCATGATTCAAACATGCTTGGAACCCCAAATTGGCAAAATAGTCAAAGCATATGTGGACGATATGGTCATCAAGACCAAACATGTCAGCCAGTTGGTCGACGACCTCCGTTAGACCTTTGAGAACTTGAGAACATACGATATATGGCTCAACCCAGATAAGTGTGTCTTCGGGGTTCCCGCTGGAAAACTACTCGGATTCATTGTATCCCATAGAGGGATAGAGGACAATTTGGCTATAAAATCCGAGCTCTATCCTAGCTGGCAATACCCACAGAGCTCAAACACATCCAAAAGCTGGCCGATTGCGTTGCCGCCCTAAGCCATTTCATCTCTTGTCTTGGTGAAAAGGCCCTGCCGCTCTACAAACTACTGAAAATGACCAAAAATTTCGGATGGACAGACGAGGCAACCGCCGCTCTAGAAGATATAAAACCCCTACTAGCAAGCAATTCCGTCTTTACAGCACCTGTCTTAGGAGAGCCCATGTTGCTATACATCTCAGCCACAAACTAGGTTGTGCATGTTGTCCTCGTGGTAGAACGGGAGGCAGAAGGACATAAGTTCAAGGTGCAGAAGCCTGTCTACTATGTATGAGAAGTACTCACCCCGTGTAAATCCTGATATCCGCATTATTGGAAGATTGCCTACATAGTTTTTATGGAATCTTGCAAGCTCCGACGCTACTTTCAAAAGTGTTCGGTCACAGTGGCGTCCGAAGTACCCTTAAATGACATTATCAATAATAGGGACACCATGGGTCGCATCGCCAAGTGGGCCATAGAATTTCTGCCCTTCAAAATTGTGTACAAACCACACCGAGCTATTAAATCTCAGGTGCTAGCCAATTTTCTGGCCAAATGGACAGAAACCGAGCTTCCCCGGGAAATACAGTACGTACTCACACTGGATAATGTATTTTGACGGCTCCAAAATGTTGGCCGGACTGGGGGCTGGCGTAATCCTTACATCCCCCACTGGCGGTACTATCTGATATGTATTGTAGATCATATACATAGACTCCATAATCACAGCCGAATACGAAGCCCTATTGCATGATCTTCGGATGGTGACATCAATGGGTGTTCAATGGCTCGAAGTGCGGGGTGATTCCAACCTCACCATTTCCCAGGTCAATGGCGAGTTCGACGGCAAGGACACAAAAATGGTGACATACTGAAATGTCGTCTTAAGAATATCGGCCTGGTACGAAGGGTTGGAATTTCACCATGTCTCTAAAGACAGCAACCAAGCTGTGAATATCCTGGCCGGTTGATACGTCCATTTTGCATCATACTTTTATATCGATATTTATTGCATTATGGGCTACTATTACACGTTATGTCACAATACTTATGGCTATTCTATCTTATTTTACAAGGTTTACATGAATAGAGAGAATGCCGGCAGCTGGGATTCTGGGCTAGAAAAGGAGCAAATATTAGAGACCTATTCTGCACAGCTCCAAAAGTCCTGAAACTCCACGAAAGTCATTTTGGGAATTAATAAAAAATATTGAGCGGAAGAAATACCTGAGGGGGGCCACCCACCATCCACGAGGGTGGGGTTGCGCCCTACCCCCCTGGGCGCACCCCCCTGCCTCGTGGGCCACCTGGCAGCCCTTCGGTGCCCATCTTTTGCTATATGAAGTCTTTTACCCTAGAAAAAATCATAAGCAAGCTTACGGGACGAAACTCCGCCGCCATGAGGCGGAACCAATCTAGGGCTCAGGCGGAGCTGTTCTGCTAGGGAAACTTCCCTCCGGGAGGGGGAAATCATCACCATCGTCATCACCAACGATCCTCTCATCGGGAGGGGGGTCAATCTCCATCAACATCTTCACCAGCACCATCTCCTCTCAAACCCTAGTTCATCTCTTGTATCCAATCCTTGTACCAAAACCTCAGATTGGTACCTGTGGGTTGCTAGTAGTGTTGATTACTCCTTGTAGTTGATGCTAGTTGGTTTATTGGTGGAAGATCATATGTTCAGATCCTTAATGCATATTAATACCCCTCTGATCATGAACATGAGTATGCTTTGTGAGTAGTTACGTTTGTTCCTGAGGACATGGGTGAAGTCTTGCTATTAGTAGTCATGTGAATTTGGTATTCGTTCGATATTTTGATGAGATGTATGTTGTCTCTCCTCTAGTGGTGTTATGTGAACGTCGACTACATGACACTTCACCATTATTTGGGCCTAGAGGAAGGCATTGGGAAGTAATAAGTAGATGATGGGTTGCTAGAGTGGCATAAGCTTAAACCCTAGTTTATAAGTTGCTTCGTAAGGGACTGATTTGGATCCATATATTTCATGCTATGGTTAGGTTTACCTTAATACTTCTTTTGTAGTCGCGGATGCTTGCAATAGGGGTTAATCATAAGTGGGATGCTTGTCCAAGAAAGGGCAGTACCCAAGCACCGGTCCACCCACATATCAAATTATCAAAGTAACGAACACGAATCATATGAGCGTGATGAAAACTAGCTTGACGATAATTCCCATGTGTCCTCGGGAGCGCTTTTCTCATTATAAGAACTTGTCCAGGCTTGTGCTTTGCTACAAAAAGGATTGGGACACCTTGCTGCACTTTATTTACTTTCATTGCTTGTTACCCGTTACAAATTATCTTATCACAAAACTATTTGTTACCTACAATTTCAGTGCTTGCAGAGAATACCTTACTGAAAACCGCTTGTCATTTCCTTCTGCTCCTCGTTGGGTTTGACACTCTTACTTATCGAAAGGACTATGATAGATACCCTACACTTGTGGGTCATCAAGACTCTTTTCTAGCGTCGTTGCCGGGGAGTGAAGCGCCTTTGGTAAGTGGAACTTGGTAAGGAAACATTTATATAGTGTGCTGAAATTTACTGTCACTTGTTACTATGGAAACTAATCCTTTGAGGGGCTTGTTCGGGGTATCTTCACCCCAACCAGTAGAGCAAAGAGTTGCTCCTCAACCTACTGAACCTACTGAAAATGTTTACTTTGAAATTCCTTCGGGTATGGTAGGGAAACTACTAGCTAATCCCTTTGCAGGAGATGGAACATTGCATCCCGATTTACACCTTATCTATGTGGATGAAGTTTGTGGATTATTTAAGCTTGCAGGTATGCCTGATGATGTTATTAAGAAGAAGGTTTTCCCTTTATCTTTGAAGGGAGACACATTAACATGGTATAGGCTATGTGATGATATGGGATCCTGGGACTATAAATGATTGAAATTGGAATTTCACCAGAAGTTTTATCCTATGCATCTTGTTCATCGTGATCGTAATTATATATATAATTTTTGGCCTCGCAAAGGAGAAAGCATCGCTCAAGCTTGGGGGAGGCTTAAGTCAATGTTATATTCATGCCCCAATCATGAGCTCTCAAGAGAAATGATTATTCAAAACTTTTATGCTCGGCTTTCTCTCAACAATCGCACCATGCTCGATACTTCTTGTGTTGGGTCTTTTATGATGAAGACCATTGAATTCAAATGGGACTTATTGGAAAGAATTAAACGCAACTCTGAAGATTGGGATTCCGACGATGGTAAGGAGTCAGGTATGATACCTAAGTTTGATTGTGTTAAATCTTTTATGGATACCGATGCTTTTCGTGGATTTAGCACTAAATATGGACTTGACTCTGAGATAGTAGCTTCTTTCTGTGAATCATTTGCTACTCATGTTGATCTCCCTAAGGAGAAGTGGTTTAAATATAATCCTCCCACTGAAGTAAAAGTAGTTGCACCTATTACAGTTGAAGAAAAGACTATCACTTATAATGATCCTATTGTTCCTACTACTTATATTGAGAAACCACCTTTCCCTATTAGGATAAAGGATCATGCTAAAGCTTCAATTGTGGTTCGTAAGAGTAATACTAGAACATATACACCACCTGAGCAAATTAAAGTTGAACCTAGTATTGCTATGGTTAAAGATCTCTTGGCTGATAATATTGATGGGCATGTTATTTATTTCTGTGATGCAGCTGCTAGAATTGCTAGACCCGATGCTAAGAAACATAGACCCGTTGTAGGCATGCCTATTATTTCTGTTAAAATAGGAGATCATTTTTATCATGGCTTATGTGATATGGGTGCTAGTGCTAGTGCAATACCTCATTCCTTATATGAAGAAATTATGCATGATATTGCACCTGCTGAGATAGAAGAATTGATGTTACAATTAAGCTTGCCAATAGAGATACTATTTCACCAATTGGGATTGTTAGAGATGTTGAAGTCTTGTGTGGGAAAGTTAAATATCTTGCTGATTTTCTTGTTCTTGGTTCCCCACAAGATGACTTTTGTCCCATCATATTTAGTAGACCCTTCTTGAATACTGTTAATGCTAAGATTGATTGCGAAAAGGATGTTGTCACGATTGGTTTCGGAGATATGTCTCATGAGTTTAATTTTGCTAAATTTCATAGACAACCCCACGATAAATAATTGCCTAGTAAGGATGAAATTATTGGTCTTGCTTCTATTGTCGTGCCTCCTAATGATCCTTTAGAACAATATTTGCTAGACCATGAAAATGACATGTTTATGAATGAAAGAAGGGAAATAGATGAAGTATTCTTTAAACAGGGACCTATTTTGAAACACAGCTTGCCTGTTGAAATCCTAGGGGATCCTCCACCACCCAATGGTGATCCCGTGTTTGAGCTTAAACCATTACCTGATACTCTTAAATATGCTTATCTTGATGAAAAGAAGATATATCCTATTATTATTAGTGCTAACCTTTCAGAGCAGGAAGAGGAAAGATTATTGAAAACTCAGAAGAAGCACTGTGCCGCTATTGGATATACTCTTGATGATCTTAAGGGCATTAGTCCCACTCTATGCCAACACAAAATAAAATTGGAAGAAGACGCCAAACCAGTTATTGATCACCACCGACAGTTAAATCCTAAGATGAAAGAAGTGGTAAGAAAGGAAATACTAAAGCTCCTTGAGGCAGGTATAATTTATCCCGTTGCTGATAGTCAGTGGGCAAGTCCTGTCCATTGTGTCCCTAAGAAGGGAGGTATTACTGTTGTTCCTAATGATAAAGACGAATTGATCCCGCAAAGAATTATTATAGGTTATAGGATGGTAATTGATTCCTGCAAGTTAAATAAAGCTACTAAAAAAGATCATTGCCCTTTACCTTTTATTGATCAAATGTTAGAAAGATTATCCAAACATACACATTTTTGCTTTCTAGATGGTTACTCTGGTTTCTCTCAAATACTTGTGTCAGTGGAGGATCAAGAAAAGACCACTTTTACTTGCCCTTTCGGTACCTTTGCTTATAGACGTATGCCTTTTGGTTTATGTAACGCACCTGCTACCTTTCAAAGATGCATGATGGCTATATTCTCTGACTTTTGTGAAAAGATTTGTGAGGTATTCATGGATGATTTCTTCGTTTATGGATCCTCTTTTGATGATTGCTTGAGCAACCTTGATCGAGTTTTGCAGAGATGCGAAGATACTAGTCTTGTCTTGAATTGGGAAAAGTGCCACTTTATGGTTAATGAAGGCATTGTCTTGGGGCATAAAATTTCCAAAAGAGGTATTGAAGTTGATAGAGCTAAGGTTGATGCTATTAAAAAGATGCCATGTCCCACGAACATTAAAGGTATAAGAAGTTTCCTTGATCATGCCGGTTTTTATAGGAGGTTCATTAAGGACTTCTCTAAATTTTCTAGGCCTCTGACTAATCTATTGCAAAAAGATATTCCTTTTGTCTTTAATGATGATTGTGTAGAAGCATTTGAAATACTTAATAAAGCTTTGATTTCCGCACCTATTGTTCAGCCACCTGATTGGAATTTACCCTTTGAAATTATGTGTGATGCTAGCGATTATGTTGTAGGTGTTGTTCTAGGACAACAAGTTGATAAGAAATTAAATGTTATTCAATATGCTAGTAAAACTCTAGACAGTGCTCAGAGAAATTATGCTACTACCAAAAAAGAATTCTTAGCAGTTGTATTTGCTTGTGATAAGTTTAGACCTTATATTGTTGATTCTAAAGTAACTGTTCACACTGATCATGCTGCTATTAAATATCTTATGGAAAAGAAAGATGCTAAACCTAGACATATTAGATGGCTTCTCTTGCTACAAGAACTTGATTTGCATATTATTGATAGAAAGGGAGCTGAGAACCCCGTTGCAGACAACTTGTCTAGGTTAGAGAATGTTCTTGATGACCCACTACCTATTAATGATAGCTTTCCTGATGAACAATTAGCTGTCATAAATGCTTCTCGTACTGCTCCATGGTATGCTGATTATGCTAATTACATTGTTGCTAAATTCATACCACCTAGTTTCACATACCAGCAAAAGAAAAAGTTCTTCTATGATTTAAGACATTACTTCTGGGATGACCCACACCTTTATAAAGAAGGAGTAGATGGTGTTATTAGACGTTGTGTACCTGAGCATGAACAGGAACAGATCCTACGCAAGTGTCACTCCGAGGCATATGGAGGACACCACGCTGGAGATAGAACTGCACATAAGGTATTGCAATCCGGTTTTTATTGGCCTACTCTCTTCAAAGATGCCCGTAAGTTTGTCTTGTCTTGTGATGAATGTCAAAGAATTGGTAATATTAGTAGACGTCAAGAAATGCCTATGAATTATTCTCTTGTTATTGAACCATTTGATGTTTGGGGCTTTGATTATATGGGACCTTTTCCTGCCTCTAATGGGTATACACATATTTTAGTTGTTGTTGATTACGTTACTAAGTGGGTAGAAGCTATTCCAACTAGTAGTGTGATCATAACACCTCTATTAAGATGCTTAAAGAAGTTATTTTTCCGAGGTTTGGTGTCCCTAGATACTTAATGACTGATGGTGGTTCACATTTTATTCATGGTGCTTTTCCGTAAAATGCTTGCTAAGTATGATGTTAATCATAGAATTGCATCTCCATATCACCCACAGTCTAGTGGTCAAGTAGAATTGAGTAACAGAGAGCTTAAATTAATTTTGCAAAATACTATTAATAGATCTAGAAAGAATTGGTCCAAGAAACTTGATGATGCTTTATGGGCTTATAGAACTGCATATAAGAATCCTATGGGTATGTCTCCGTATAAAATGGTTTATGGAAAAGCATGTCACTTACCTCTCAAACTTGAACATAAGGCATATTGGGCCATTAAAGAGCTCAATTATGATTTCAAACTTGCCGGTGAGAAGAGGTTATTTGACATTAGCTCACTTGATGAATGGAGAACCCATGCCTATGAGAATGCCAAACTGTTTAAAGAAAAAGTTAAAAGATGGCATGACAAAAGGATACAAAAGCGTGAGTTTAATGTAGGTGATTATGTGTTGCTATACAACTCCTGTTTAATATTTTTTACAGGAAAACTTCTCTCTAAATGGGAAGGCCCTTACGTTATCGAGGAGGTCTATCATTCCGGTGCCATAAAAATCAACAACTTCGAAGGCACAAATCCGATGGTGGTGAATGGTCAAAGAATCAAACATTATATCTTAGGTAATCCTATAAATGTTGAAACTAATGTTATTGAAACCGTAACCCCGGAGGAATACATAAGAAACACTTTCCAGAATGTTTCAGACTCCAAAAAGGAATAGGTATGTGGTATGGTAAGTAAACCGACTCCAAAATAGTTCTAATAGCAATTTTTCTCCGTTTTGGAATATTGAAGAAAATAGGAAAATAAGAAGTAGTCCGGGAAGGACACGAGGCATCCACAAGGGTGGAGGGCGCGCCCTACCCTCCTGGGCGCGCCCCCCTGCCTCGTGGGCAGCTCGTGTGCTCTCCGGACTCCGTTTTCTTGCACGATACTTCTTTTGGTCGGTAAAAATTCATTATATAATCTCCCAAAGGTTTTGACCACTGTATCACGCAAAATTCCTCTGTTTTTGTTTCGACCTGTTTCTATTGCAGATTTAGAGCAAATGTCTTCTGAAGAGTCAGTCGGGGAGAGTCGGGTGTCTCACCCGACGCCAGGTCCAGGAGCAAATAGTGATGCTTATCACTTTGGGCCATCAACAGAGGATGAGATGGAGGCCGACTTGAAAAGGATAGATGCTATGGAGGAGGATCAAGAAGTTACCTCTTGTTTCCATGCCGGATTCACGATGGGGGAACTACAGAGCTCAGCCATTCCAAACTCGGTCATCCCTTCCAATGTTAAATTTCTTTCTTATGAAAATATGAAAAAGAGTGTCACTTGTTCTCCAGTAGCTATGCAACATCCTTGGGTGAAAGGAGCTTTAGCCGTCACGGGTAAACTCCGCAAGGAAAATATGGACCTCAAGCAACAAGTCAATAAGCTCGAGGAAGAGAATTGTATCCTAAGGGGCATCATCGCTAAGAAGATCACACCACCAACTCCGAAGAAGGAGACAAAATCACATGGGTATGGGCACTCCCCTTGGCAACTGCCAAGCTTGGGGGAGTTGCCCTGGTATCGTATCACCATCACACTCCTATCTTTACCATTTTACTTAGTTTGATCCTTTTGGTAATATCTTGATCTCGTAGAATAAAGTTTTGTTATGAATTAGTTTTGAGTTTTGCTTTGTGATCCCTCTATGTAATCGAGTCCGTGTTGAGTCAAGGGCTTAAGTGCATAAAAGAGTAAAAAGAAATCAAGAGATCATATTGATCTTATGGAGAGTAATGACTTCACATATAGAGAGTATGATGATTAAAAGTTGTTGAGAGTTGGCAAACATAGTTTTGGTCATCATTGCAATTAATAGGAAGTAATAAAGAAAGAGAGGTTCTCACATGTAAATATACTATCTTGGACATCTTTTTTGATTGTGAGCACTCATTAAAGTATGACATGCTAAAGAGTTGATGTTGGACAAGGAAGACAACGTAATGGTTTATGTTTTCTCACATCTCAGTTAAAGTATATTGTCATGGATCGTCCAACATGTTGAGCTTGCCTTTCCCCCTCATGCTAGCCAAATTCCTTGCACCAAGTAGAGATACTACTTGTGCTTCCAAATATCCTTAAACCCAGTTTTTGCCATGAGAGTCCACCATACCTACCTATGGATTGAGTAAGATCCTTCAAATAAGTTGTCATGTTGCATGCAATAAAAATTGCTTTCTAAATATGTATGACTTATTAGTGCGGAGAAAATAAGCTTTATACGAACTTGTGATATGGAAGCAATAAAAGCGACGGACTGCATAATAAAGGTTCATATCACAAGTGGCAATATAAAGTGACATTCTTTTGCATTAAGATTTCGTGTATCCAACCATAAAAGCACATGACAACCTCTGCTTCCCTTTGCGAAGGGCCTATCTTTTACATTATGCAAGAGTCAAGGCGATCTTCACCTTTCCTTTTTACATTTTATCCTTTGGCAAGCACCTCGTGTTGGAAAGATCCTGATATATATCCAATTGGATGTAAGTTAGTATGAACTATTATTGTTGACATTACCCTTGAGGTAAACGGTTGGGAGTCAACACTATAAGCCCCTATCTTTCTCTGTGTCCGATTAAAACTCCATAACCATAAGTATTGCGTGAGTGTTAGCAATTGTGAAAGATTAAATGATAGTTGAGTATGTGGACTTGCTGAAAAGCTCCTATGTTGACTCTTTCCTATGTTATGATAAATTGCAATTGCTTCAATGACCGAGATCATAGTTTGCTAGTTCTCAATGAAGTTTCTGAATCATACTTGATATTGTGAATAGATTGTTACTTGAGCATAAGAAATCATATGACAAATATATATATATATGTTGTTGTTATAAGAATGATCATGATGCCCTCATGTCCGTATTTTATTTTTATCGACACCTCTATCTCTAAACATGTGGACATATTTTCCGATATCGGCTTCCGGTTGAGGACAAGCGAGGTCTAAGCTTGGGGGAGTTGATACGTCCATTTTGCATCATGCTTTTATATCGATATTTATTGCATTATGGGCTACTATTACACGTTATGTCACAATACCTATGGCTATTCCCTCTTATTTTACAAGGTTTACATGAAGAGGGAGAATGACGGCAGCTGGGATTCTGGGCTAGAAAAGGAGCAAATATTAGAGACCTATTCTGCACAGCTCCAAAAGTCCTGAAACTCCACAAAAGTCATTTTGGGAATTAATAAAAAATATTGAGTGGAAGAAATACCTGAGGGGGGCCACCCACCATCCACGAGGGTGGGGGCGCGCCCCCTGCCTCGTGGGCCACCTGGCAGCCCTCCGGTACCCATCTTCTGCTATATAAATTCTTTTACCCTGGAAAAAAATCATAAGCAAGCTTATGGGACGAAACTCCGCCGCCACGAGGCGGAACCTTGGCGGAACCAATCTAGGGCTCCGGCGGAGCTGTTCTGCTGGGGAAACTTCCCTCCGGGAGGGGGAAAATCATCACCATTGTCATCACCAACGATCCTCTCATCAGGAGGGGGTCAATCTCCATCAACATCTTCACCAGCACCATCTCCTCTCAAACCCTAGTTCATCTCTTGTATCCAATCTTTGTACCAAAACCTCAGATTGGTACCTGTGGGTTGCTAGTAGTGTTGATTACTCCTTGTAGTTGATGCTAGTTGGTTTATCTGGTGGAAGATTATTTGTTCAGATCCTTAATGCATATTAATACCCCTCGGATCATGAACATGAATATGCTTTGTGAGTAGTTACGTTTGTTCCTGAGGACATGGGTGAAGTCTTGCTATTAGTAGTCATGTGAATTTGTATTCGTTCAATATTTTGATGAGATGTATGTTGTCTCTCCTCTAGTGGTGTTATGTGAACATCAACTACATGACACTTCACCATTATTTGGGCCTAGAGGAAGGCATTGGGAAGTAATAAGTAGATGATGGGTTGCCAGAGTGCAGAAGCTTAAACCCTAGTTTATAAGTTGCTTCGTAAGGGGCTGCTTTGGATCCATATGTTTCATGCTATGGTTAGGTTTACCTTAATACTTCTTTTGTAGTTGTGGATGCTTGCAATATGGGTTAATCATAAGTGGGATGCTTGTCCAAGAAAGGGCAGTACCCAAGCACCGGTCCACCCACATATCAAATTATCAAAGTAACAAACGCGAATCATATGAGTGTGATGAAAACTAGCTTGACGATAATTCCCATGTGTCCTCGGGAGCGCTTTTCTCATTATAAGAACTTGTCCAGACTTGTCCTTTGCTACAAAAAGGATTGGGCCACCTTGCTGCACTTTATTTACTTTCATTGCTTGTTACCCGTTACAAATTATCTTATCACAAAACTATTTGTTACCTACAATTTCACTACTTGCAGAGAATACCTTACTGAAAACCGCTTGTCATTTCCTTTTTCTCCTCGTTGGGTTCGATACTCTTACTTATCGAAAAGACTACGCTATATCCCCTACACTTGTGGGTCATCCCCGGCATGGGCGCTAAATGCGAGCTCATCCCCAAAAACACCTTTCTAGAACGATTTTTCAAGCCATCTGTGGTGTGGCAAGACGGGGACCAGGATGCAGCAATCAACGGGCCCGAACAAATCGTCCCTCTGGCCATCGAGCCAGATGACAACATCATCGGTGGCTCGGTAGTTGACAAAACTCCCTCGGCTCACGAGGTCATGGCCATAATTGCACCATGGCCTAAGCCCTTCCTTGCCTACCTCTTACGGCAAGAGCTCCCCGACAATCAGACCGAGGCATGGCGCATAATCTGGCGCTCTAAAGCCTACAAGGTCCATGAAGGCGAGCTATACAAGATAAGCACTATCAGAGTCTTACAGCGTTGTATCTAGGAAGTAGAGGGGCAACAACTTTTGGCTGAAATCCATGCTGGTATGGGCAGCCACCACGCGGTCCCTTGGGCACTAGTCAGCAAGGCCTTTCGAGCTGGGTTTTTCTGGCCCACTGCCCGCGCAGACGCTCGTACTCTAGTCCAACACTATGTTGGATGCCAGCCTTTTGCAAATCAAAGCCATATGCCCCCGATGGCTCTCCGAACTATACCAATTACATGGACTTTCGCGGTATGGGGGCTGGACATGGTTGGACCACTTAAAGGGGGAACCAAGAAAGAGAATTACCTACTGGTATGGTCGATAAATTCACTAAGTGAATTGAAGCAAAGCCAGTTGTCTCTGCAAAATACGGACTAGTTATCGACTTCTTATCCGGCGTGGTACACCATTACGACATCCCACACAGTATCATCATAGATAATGGGTCAAATTTGACAGCCCGGGAGGTCAAGGACTGGTGTGCCACTATGGGCATTAAGCTCGACCATGCCTTGGTGTACCACCCGCAGACCAATGGACAGGTTGAGCGGGCCAATGGACTGATCATGAGCGGCATCAAACCTCGCCTAGTTCGTTCCTTGAAACAATCTGGTTATCATTGGGTGGAGGAGCTTGAATCCGTCCTATGGGGATTGTGCACTACTCCTTACTGATCAATGGGACACACCCTTTTTCATGGTGTACGGCGTAGAAGCAGTCTCCCTTGTGACATCATTCATGATGCACCTCGAGTATGCATGTATGAGGAAAAAGAAGCCGAGTTGGATCAGCAGGATGACCTAGACACTCTGGAAGAAGAAAGGGACATGGCTCGGGCTCGTTCTACTTTTTACCAGCAACAAGATTGATTCTACCAAACCAGGGAAGTTCAGGAAAAGGCATACAATGTTGGAGAACTCGCCCTCTGCCTCCCAGAGAAGCAAAAGAACAAACTCTCTCCCAAGTGGGAGGGCCCTTTCATAATTGATGAAGTGTTAGCAGGAGGAGCATACCGCATTTGCAACCCGTCCGACAACCGCCTAGAACCAAACCCCTGGAACGGAGCCCGGCTATGATGCTTCTACAGCTAAGTGTGTCCATGTTAGTCAACTATCACTTTTTCCCAATTGTAATTTTTTCTTTTTTCCTGGGGAATTAGGATCTCCCAGGCCCTGTTCGGATAAACCGAATTCAGTTTAGGCCCTCTTTCCATTGCACATTTTAAATGTAATACCCAGACTTCACCTCGGGGCTCCTCTAAAGCAGCCAATTAATATATTTTCCGTGCACGTAACCGTCTCTGTCGAGCTTGCACTCTCCGGAATACCCCTTTAGCCATGATATGCACCGATTTGACTTAAGTTTTTGCCAAGCTGGGTTGCCTGGCTCCTGTGTTTGCCTCCTATGTTCCCGATTGTTCAGCTAGGGGGTAAAGGGAGTACCTCTGCAATTGTTACGACTGGGTTAACCGTGTCCGTACCTCAGACGAGTGAAGCCGAAAGCTAGCGTTCTTAAGAACATAATAGGTCGGCAATGAGGGAAACTATAGTACTCTTGGTGTTCGTCACCAACGCTTGGGGGATTCGGTCCTCGCACCCATTACTCGCATACTTCGGGTATCCGAATACAAACGTCTATATTTGGCATGACAAGCCTAAAGAAAGGAACCCATGGAGGAACCATTTTCTTTAGAAGATGTTTCTCACATTAAAATAATATAACATAGCTCTCCGCATACATTTTTGTCTATTCACGCCTTTGAATTGCCTTGTTACCGGAAGTGATTTCCTGCTTACATCAGGTCACATAGTACGGAACACTCCCTGATCCTTAGTCGGGGAGGCAGAAGCCAATGGCCAATTATGACAATGTTTTTAGTACGGATCGAGAATGTTTGATGTAAATTACATAGATACATAGAATCAAACATAACACTCTTTGTCCACATTGCCTATTAGGCTATCTAAAGCGCAATCCCACTGGGAGAGCTGAGCTGTAGGCATCACTTTGTCATAGACCAAGTGCATGGGGTATTTCCTGCCCTTCCGGCCCTACTGGTCCAACACGAGCCATATGCACTGGCTCGAGTTTCCTGAATCAGGTTGTCACCATGGCCCATGCTTCTCGCGCCCCCTCTCAACAGGATGATATTTCCATAACTCAAACTATTGCCAAGCTCCCTTAAAGCGATTCGCCAGTTCGTCCATATCATCCGGTGCCACTTCGATCAGCCATAGCTCCTTGACCATGTCCAGCATAGCTTTTCGAGCTCTCTCACGAACCACATACAATTCTTTTAAAAGATCTCCACCAAAGGAATTGACCTCCTCTCCGGGCTGGCCAGTCAGGAGACCTAGCATCAAGCACGAGATATTTTTTATATTTAGGCATTGCAGGCGGCTATGTACACCCAATGATTAAATAACACTTACTGAACATGCCGCTTTTTAAATTCTGGTTATTTCCTAGAGCCTGAACCAATTGAGCTTTCAAACTCTCCAGTTCCTTGACTTGTTGTTGGTTCTCTGCCTTCAGTTTGTTGGTTTCCTCATGGCTTCATTTTATAACCCATAAACCAGCTTGATGTTGTGATTCAACATACCATTGGGATTCTTTGGCGACATCCAAGTCCTTCTGAATTTGACCTATTGATTCGATTGCTATATAAGGCCAGTGTTAGATAGGGCACATTATCATCATTAATGCATGTCCATAACTTTAATTCACCATGGGCCTCGCTGGTAAACTTCTTCACCGCCTCTAATTCGGCCTTCGCATCAGCCAATTGTGTTTGGGTCAGGTCCAGGTCTTCGGGCAGTTTCTTGTTCTGGTCCTTTGAAGCCTGCCTGTAACAATAAAAAATCATATTACCAGACCCTTAACTCGGATGTCCTGCCCGAATCAAGGCTTGGGGGCTACTGGGTGAGCATTTATATTGGGTTGTCAGAACCTATTTCTTACCTGCATATTGGCCGATAAAAGGTTAGCAACCCCCCAAGGCCTGTACGAGCCACTCCAAGGTATGCGTCGACTCAATTAAAGGCATTAAATTATTGATCTAAAATGGTGGCATGGTGCAGGGATTCCTTCCATCGTCGATGGTTCATCACGTTTTCAACTTCCGAATTGGTGACCGAGACATCATCCGGATCTTCTAAAGGTTTGTCTGCACTGGAATTCCCTGCATTGACCTTTGCCTATATGGTGCGTCTTCGACCATGCCCGAACACCCCTTCAATGTCTTCGGATGGTTGAGGTGGTCCTTTTCTCATACAAGCACAAATTGAATGTCAGATGAGGTCACCAATGAACTAATGACAATTACACTACCTTTTTCCCGAAGACATGCTTGGTGTAGTTCCCGTGGTTGCTTTTAGTTTGAAGGCCCCTTTGTCGGATGGGATTGATGCCGCCCCCGTCAGTGTTTGGCGTGAGGTACGATGACCCTTGGCAGTAGAAGTTAGCGTAACCGGAGCAGTGCAAGGCAAATGCCCAGTTTGAGAAGAAGCCTTCTTGTTACTTACAACGGAAGAGGGGAGAAGCCCAGGGTGATCGGGTATAATAGCCACCTTGGAACCATCAAGGCTTTCCTGAAAGAAACCCCGTCCTCAAACTCAATGGACCCCTTGGGGTCCTCATGAAATCTCAGGTCGTCGTCACGGGAGTGGTCTTCTGGTTGAGGAGTAGGACAGCTGATGCCTTCAATTTGACGTCTCCATCTCCGTTGGAAAACGGTTGAGCCAGTCAGTGTTCGGATACAACATCTGGACAGTATTTGTATGTTTAACTTACCCATTCGATGGGGTTGTAGCCCGAGTAGACTTTCCAGTTCCCCGAGCGGGCGAACTCTTCTTCCTCGCCTTTGAAAAGATCTGCCAAAATCGCAGCCATCGCTTTTTGGTTGTCCAGTCCCTACCGTTTGTGGTGGGACGCGTGCTTGTCCCGTTGTAGCACCACAGGGGGTGTGTTCTTTGTTGAATAGGTTGCATGCATTGATCAATTGTCGCGGCCATTACGTCGTCCATGGTCAGTTTACTATGGGCCAACACCCTTATCTTGGTGGCCAAGCATCGCACCTCAGTGGATTCCTCTTGGGAAGGGCTTCGGGGCCACCAGTTGAATCACTTCTTTAGCAGAGTGTCTGAATAATCGGGTAAGCCCCTCCGGACTTGTTCGGACAGGGGGGTGTCTTCAATATAAAACCACTCCGAAGCCCATTTTTCAGGGTCCTTCTTTGGGGTCCCTATGGGATATCCCATGCCGGCTATGTGACATACTTTGGCTCCGTCTACTTTCAAAATTGACCCCCCTGTGGATACAAGGGACGAGGTAGAAGTACTTCCTCCATAATTCAAAATGGGCCTCACAGCCCAAAAACATCTCGCAGAGAGCAACGAAGCCGGAGATGTGTAGGATTGATCCAGGGGTGAGATGGTGGAGTTGGATCCCGTAGAAATCTAATAGGCCCCTTAAGAAGGGGTGAATAGGAAATCCCAAACCTCTTAGAAGGAATGATATTAATCATACCCTCTCATCTCTGCTTGGAGTAGGAAAGTTTTCTACAAAGGCCTCACCGTTCGTCGAGGTCAATCCAGCGCGAACGGGCACGAGATCTATGGCCGGAAGGTACCCATGCCGCTGGAGGTCGCATAGTTGGAATCGTGAAACAGAGCAGCCAGACCAGTCGCCTGGAGCTTGGCTGTGAGGGTGTGAGGATGAGCCCGGGGAGCTAGCCATGAGCGTTGAGCTTTCTTTGGGCAGGATTGGATTTCTATCTGGGGGATGAGTGGATGCTTGATGCGCCTTTGGCTTATTTAATAGGCATGATCTCTGATCCCGGAAGGGTGTTTTTGTAAAAAGAATGCAAGGCTATTCATCTTTTGGGATGCCCAGAAATCGAGGGTCGCCCTTGCCCACATTAATGGTGGGGCCCATTGACAGTTTGACAGGATGGGAAGTCATCGGCAGTCGAATTGTTAAGGACAGCCGAACCTTAGGAAGATGGAGAACTCGTCCCGCAAGCCAAAAACTTTGGAGAGAAGGGAGTGCGCGACAATTGGAGCTCCGGTGTTGAAGGCTATTTCGGGGGCTACTGATGGGAGTCCTTAACTAAGGGGTCCTCGGGGTGCTGGCTCATCTTACGTGGGCCGGACTGTTGGGCCGCACCGTATCCGGACCGAAGATCTTTTGTGCCTTGGTGTGTACCCCATGTCAAGATGGAAGGTCTGGTGTTTCCTCGATGTAACCTACTATCTATAAATCCTAGTACCCCTGGTGTCTATATAAACTAGAGGGATTAGTCCGTAAAGGAGAGCAGAACAATCACTATCCTACTAGTTAGGGTTTGTTTCCTCTGGTCTTGAGGTAGATCAACTCTGTAACCCCTATATGAAGGAAATATGCCCTAGAGGCAACAATAAAGTTGTTATTTTATATTTACTTATTCATTATAAAGGTTTATTATTCATGCTAGAATTGTATTGATCAAAAACTTAAATACATGTGTGAATACATAAATAAATACCATGTCCCTAGTAAGCCTCTACTAGACTAGCTCGTTGATCAAAGATGGTTAAGGTTTCCTAACCATGGACATGAGTTGTCTTTTGATAACAGGATCACATCATTAGGAGAATGATGTGATGGACAAGACCCATATGTTAGCTTAGCATAATGATCATTCAGTTTTATTGCTATTGCTTTCTTCATGTCAAATACATATTCCTTCGACTATGAGACTATGCAACTCCCGGATACCGGAGGAATACCTTGTGTGCTATCAAACGTCACAACGTAACCAGGTGATCATAAAGGTGCTCTACAGGTATCTCCAAAGGTGTTTGTTGAGTTGGCATAGATCGAGATTAGGATTTGTCACTCCGAGTATCACAGAGATATCTCTGGGCCCTCTCAGTAATACACATCATAAGCTTGCAAGCAAATGACTAAGGAGTTGGTCACGAGGTGATGTATTACGGAACAAGTAAAGAGACTTGCTGGTAACGAGATTGAACTAGGTATAGAGATACCGACGATCGAATCTCGGGCAAGTAACATACCGATGGACAAAGGGAATTACGTATGTTGTCATAATGGTTCAATCGATAATGATCTTCGTAGAATATGTCGGAGCCAATATGGGCATCCAGTTCCGCTATTGGTTATTGACCGGAGAGGTGTCTCGGTCATGTCTACAAAGTTCTTGAACCCGTAGGGTGCGCATGCTTAACTTCGTTGACGATATAGTATTATATGAGTTATGTGGTTTGGTGACCGAATGTTGCTCGGAGTCCCGGATGAGATCACGGACACGACGAGGAGTCTTGAAACTTTTAAGAGGTAAAGATTGATATATAGGACGATGGTATTCGGACACGAGAAGTACTTTGGAGGGTACCAGGTACTTATTGGGTCACCGGAAAGGAGTTTCGGGCACCCCCGACAAAGATATGGGCTTATGGGCCAAGAGAGGGAACACATCATCCCACAAGGGGCTGGTGCACCCCTATAGAGGCCGGCCCTATGAGGAGAAGAAGGAAAGAGGGGAGGGAAAGGAAAGTGTGGAGTAGGACTCCCCTTCCCTCTCCCCCCCTCTTTCCTCCCCCCTTCTTCATACAAGGAAAGGGGGGCGCAGGAGGGCAGTGATGACCCACAAATATATGGGGTCAATTGTAGCCCTTTCGATAAGTAAGAGTGTCAAAGCCAATGAGGAGCAGAAGCAAATGACAAGTGGTTTTCAGCAAGGTAATGTCTGCAAGTGCTAAAACTGAAGTAGCGGAGTAGTTTGATAGCTAGATAATTTGTAACGAGCAAGTAACGATAGTAGTAACAAAAGTGCAGCAAGGTAGACCAATCCTTTTGAGGCAAAGGACAAGCCAAAACGGTCTCTTATGATAAGCAAAGTGTTTTTGAGGGTACACGGGAATTTCATCTAGTCACTTTCATCATGTTGGCTTAATTCGTGTTCGGTACTTTGATAATTTTATATGTGGGTGGACCGGTGCTTAGGTGATGTTCTTACTTGAACAAACCTCCTACTTATGATTAACCCTCTCGCAAGAATCCGCAACTACGAGAAAAGTATTAAGAATAAATTCTAACCATAGCATTAAACTTTTGGATCCAAATGGTACCTTACGGAATAGCGCATAAACTGGGGTTTAAACTTCTGTCACTCTTGCAACCCACCATCTAATAACTACTCCACAATGAATTCCCTTAGGACGAAATATGGTGAAGTGTCATGTAGTCGACATTCACATGACACCACTAAGAGAATGACAACATACATATCATCAAAATATCGAACACATATCAAGTTCACATGATTACTTGCAACATGATTTCGCCCGTGACCTCAAGAACGAAAGTAACTACTCACAAATGATAAACATGCTCAAGATAAGAGGGGTATTAAATAGCATAATGGATCTGAACATATAATCTTCCCCAAAATAAACCATATAGTAATCATCTACAAGATGTAATCAACACTACTAGTCACCCACAAGCACCAATTTATAGTTTTGATACAAAGATTGAACACAAGAGATGAACTAGGGTTTGAGAGGAGTTGGTGTTGTTGAAGATGTTGATGAAGATAGCCCTCCCCAAGATGGGAGAATTGTTGGTGATGATGACGACGATGATTTCCCCCTCCAGGAGGGATGTTCCCCCGGCGGAATCGCTTTGCCGGAGGGCAAAAGTGCTCCTGCCCAAGTTCCGCCTCGAGGCGGCGGTGCTTCGTCCCGAAAGCCCTCCTCTGATTTTTTTCTAGGTCAAAATGACTTATATACCAGAAGATGGGCACCGGAGGTGGGCCTAGGAGGGCAGCACCCACCAGGGTGCGCCTGGGCCTCCTGGCGTGCCCAGGTGTGTTGTGGCCACCTCGTGGCTCCCCTCTTGCACTTATTTGCTCCAATAATTCTTAAATATTCCATAAAAAAATCCTCGGGAAGTTCAACTCATTTGGAGTTGTGCAGAATAGGTAGCTTGACGTAGCTTTTTCAGGTCCAGATTCCCATCTGCCAGAATTCTCCCCCTTGGTGCATACCTTGCATATTATGAGAGAAAAGGCATTAGAATTACTCCAAAAAGCATTATTATACAATAAAATAACATTAATAACAGTAGGAAAAAATGATGCAAAATGGACGTATCAACTCCCCCAAGCTTAGACCTCGCTTGTCCTCAAGCGAAAACCGAAATCGAAAAACATGTCCACATGCTTAGAGAGAGAGGTGTCGACAAAACAAAAATACGGACATAGCAGCATCATGTGACTTATTATAACAGCAACGAACTTTAACATAATACTTTTATCATAGAAGTTTTATCATAGACTTCTCATGAACAAGTGACAATTCATCACAACATCGAAGTAGAAAGCTTAAACTCTATTGGAAACCAACAAACTATGTTCTCAGTCAACTTTGCAACTACAATTCATCATCTTTTTAGGAAGGGTCACATATCGGAGCCTTTAGGAAAGTCCACATACTCAACCATCATTTAGTCTTCTATGATTTCTAACACTCACCGCGTACACATGAGCAAAACGTTTCAACTGGACACATAGAGAGATAGGGGCTTATAGTTTCGCCTCCGAACACACACACCTCAAAGGTGATGTCAACAATAATAACTCATGCTACCCATATTCAACTGGACATATGTGCCTAGATCTTTCCTCACCACATGATGCTTGCCAAAGGAGAAAAATAAAAGGAGTAGAGAGCAAAACTTTGACTCTTGCATGAAAGTAAATACATGAAAGTAAAAGATAGGCCCTTCGCAGAGGGAAGCAGAGGTTGCCATGCGCTTTTTGTTTGTATGCTCAACCCCTTAGTGCAAGAGAATGTCACATTATATTGCCCCTTGTGATGGCAACCTTTATTATGTCATTTGTCGCTTTTATTCTTCACCATCACAAGTTCATACAACGCTCAATTTTCCCTTACACTAAATGATCTCACACTTTTAGAAGCAATTTTTATTGCCCTTTTTGCATCGATGACAACTTACTTGAAGGATCTTACTCAATCCATAGGTAGGTATGGTGGACTCTCAAACAAAATTTGGGTTTAAGGGTTTTGATGCACAAGTAGTATCTCTACTTAGTGCGGAATTTTTGGCTAACAAAGATAGGGGCAAGCACCACATGTTGAAGGATCTATGACAATATAACTTCTATGTGAATATGAAAAAACATAAATCATTAAGTTGTCTTCCTTGTCCAACTCAACAATTTTGGCATATAATATTTTGATGGGTGCTCACAATCATAAAGGATTTCCAGGATAGTATATTTATATGTAAATCTTCTCTTCCCTTATTAATTCTTTCATGAGTTGCATCATTGACCAATGCTATGTTTGTCAATCTACAATAAATTTTTCTACTTATATTCTTTCTTGTGTAATGTCATCACTTACCATAAGATTAGCATATTATCCTTTTCTTTTATTTCCTTTATTTTTATTGCAACAAGAGAGTAAAGAAGGCAAAACTCAAACTAAACTTTATTATATATCTCGCACACGATTACAAGGATTGATCACTAAGCAAACTCACAAAAAGAAAGGATCGAACTAAACTTCTATTCATCTAATAGCAAAAGATAACCATGGATCAAACTAAGAAACTAAAGGCAAAAGATAGTGGAGATGATACGATACCGGGGCACCTCCCCCAAGCTTGCGGAAGCCAAGGGGAGTGCCCATACCAAATACTCAGTTTTCTTTTGGTGGTGAAGAAGGAGTGGGTTTGCCGTCCTTCCTTAGCTTACGCTTGAGGACAGAATTCTCATCTTTTAGTTCACGAATCTCCCACTCAAGCTCCAACACCTTCTTGCATAAATCTTGCTTATTTTCCTGCAAGAGACGAAAAGGGATAAACTAAACCTTAGGCCTCTTTGATTTGTTGGATAGACTTGACTTCTTAAATTCAACGTGCATGTCCCCAGGTTGGGGCAATGGAACTTCATCCTCCTCCGAGCTCATCTCCTCCTTCTTCTCAGGATCATGGTCTTCTTCTTCCTCCGAAGTTCAGCCATAGTGCTCCACATCCCCATAGACCTTGGAGTTTGTGATATAATCTGCAACATAGCTCTCACCCTCCGAGTCTTGGAATGACATAATTCCAGATCTGTGAGGAAAACAGAGAGAAAAGAAAACATGAGATTTCTCCATGATACGGAGGTCAATAGGTTCAGGAGGTATATATAGAATCTTTTATCTTGGGGAACAAGCAGAACGGAAGAAAAACGGAGTCCACAAAGTAGCCGAGGTGGGCACAACCCACATGGGCGCGCCAGGAACGTCTGGCACGCCCTGGTGTATCGTGCCCGCCAGGGTCACTTTCCTGGAAGTTTCTTATTTTCCTAATTTTCTAAATAGTCCAAAACTGACAAAAAATATTTTTGCGGATCTTTCCGAGTCCGTTTACTTACCGTATCACGTACCTTCCTTTTTCATGATTCTGGAGTGTTCTGGAAGGTTTCCTTTACGTGTTCTTCTGGTGTCAAAGTTTGGAAAACATTGCTTTCAACATTAATGGGCGTACCTGAGATATAGTGTTTTATTAGTTGCCCATTGACAACATTCGGGTTAGTGCCTTCGGCATTATTTATTTTGATAGCTCTGGACCGATAAACCTCCTCGATGACATAGGGTCCAAAATAACCTCCTCGATGATATAATCTGAAACGAGAGTTGTACAGAAGAACATATTCTCCAACTTTGAACTCACGCTTTTGGATTCCTTTGTCATGCCATCTTTTAAATTTTTCTTTAAATAACTTTGCATTTTCATAAGCCTGGGTTCTCCATTCATCTAATGAGCTAATATCAAAATAACCTCTTTTCACTGGCAAATTGAAATCATAATTGAGTTCTTTAATTGCCCAAAATGCTTTATGTTCTAACTCAAGAGGCCATAAACCATTTTATATGGAGACATACCCATAGGATTTTTATATGCTATTCTATAAGCCCAAAGTGCATCATCTAATTTCTTAGACCAATTCTTTCGGGACCTATTGATAGTCTTTTGCAAGATTAGTTTTATTTCTCTATTGCTAAGTTCAACTTCACCACTAAACTTAGGATGATAAGGTGATGCAATTCTATGGTTAACATCATATTTAGAAAGCATTTTACGGAAAGCACCATGAATAAAGTGTGAACCATCATCAGTCATTAAATATCTAGGGACTCCAAACCTTGGGAAAATAACTTCCTTAAGCATTTTAATGGAGGTGTTGTGATCAGCACTACTGGTTGGAATAGCTTCTACCCACTTAGTAACATAATCAACAGCAACCAAAATATGTGTATACCAATTAGAGGAAGGAAAAGGTCCCATCAAATCAACTCCCCAAACATCAAATGGTTCAACAACAAGTGAATAATTCATAGGCATTTCTTGACGCTTACTAATATTACTTATTCTTTGGCATTTATCACAAGACGAGACAAACTTACGGGCATCTTTGAAGAGAGTAGGCCAATAAAAACCAGATTGAAATACCTTATGAGCGGTTCTATCTTCCGTGTGATGTCCTCCATAGGCTTTGGAGTGACATTTCCATAGGATTTGTTCCTGTTCATGCTCAGGTACACAACGTCTAATAATACCATCTACTCCTTCTTTATAAAGATGTGGGTCATCCCAAAAGTAATGTCTTAAATCAGTGAAGAATTTTTTCTTTTGTTCGTATGTGGAGCTAGGTGGTATGTATTTAGCAACAATATAATTAGCATAGTCAGCATACCAAGGTTTACTATTAGAAACATTTATTGTAGCTAATTGTTCATCATGAAAGCTATCATTAATAGGTTGTGGGTCATCAAGAATATTTTCAAGTCTAGACAAGTTGTCAGCTACGGGGTTCTCTGCTCCTGTCCTATCAGTGATATGCAAATAAAATTCTTGTAGCAGAAGAACCCACTTAATGAGTCTAGGTTTAGCATCTTTCTTTTCCATAAGATATTTCATAGCAGCATGATTGGTGTGAACAACTACTTTAGAATCAACAATGTAAGATCTGAATTTATCAGAAGCAAACACCACTGCTAAGAATTCTTTTTCAGTAGTAGCATAATTTCATTGAGCACTGTCTAGAGTTTTACTAGCATAATGAATAACATTCAGTTTCTTATCAACTCTTTGTCCTAGAACAACACCAACAACATAATCACTAGCATCACACATAATCTTAAAAGGCAAGTTCCAATTAGGTGGTTGAACAACAGGTGTAGTAATTAAGGCTTTCTTTAGTGTTTCAAAGGCTTCCAAACAATCATCATCAAACACAAAGGGAATATTCTTTTGCAAAAGATTCGTAAGAAGCCTAGAAATTTTAGAAAAGTCTTTGATAAACCTCCTATAGAAACCAGCATGACCAAGGAAACTACGAATACCTTTGATACCTTTAGGACGTGGAATTTTCTCAATTGCATTAACCTTGGCTTTGTCCACCTCAATGCCTCTTCTAGAAATTTTATGGCCCAAAACAATACCTTCGTTAACCATAAAGTGGCAATTCAAGACGAGATTTGTTTCTTCACATCTCTGCAAGATTCGATCAAGATTGCTTAAATCATCAAAAGACTTACCATAAACAAAAAAGTCATCCTTGAAAACCTTAACAATCTTTTCACAAAAATTAGAGAATATAGCAGCCATACATCTTTGAAAGCTAGCAGGTGCATTACATAAACCAAAAGGCATATGTCTATAAGCAAAGGTTCCAAAAGGACAAGTAAAAGTGGTCTTTTTTATGAGATTGTAGAACAAGTATTTTTGAAAAACCAGATATCCATCAAGGAAGAAAAAATATGTGTGCTTAAATAATCTTTCTAACATTTGATCGATTAAAGGCAGAGGGTAATGATCTTTTCTAGTAGCTTTATTTAATTTTCTATAATCAATTACCATTCTATAGCCCGTGACAATTCTTTGTGGAATAAGCTCATTCTTATCATTAGGAACAACAGTAATGCCTCCCTTCTTAGGGACACAATGAACAAGACTTACCCATCTACTACCAGCTATAGCATAGATTATATTGAAAAACCACCTTTCCCTGTTAGGATGAAGGAACATGCTAAAGCTTCAACTGTGGTTAACAAAAGTTATGTTAGAACACCCAAACCATCTGAACAAATCAGAGTTGAACCTAGTGTTGCTATGGTTAAAGATCACTTGGTCGATAATATTGATGGGCATGTTATTTACTTTTGTGATGAAGCTTCTAGAATTGCCAAACCTGAAGGAAAAGATAAACATAGAAAGTTGTTGGCATGCCTGTTGTCTCAGTTAAGAGAGGAGATCATTGCTACCATGGGTTATGTGACATGGGTGCTAGTGTGAGTGCTATTCCTTTCTCCTTATATCAAGAAATTAAAGATGAAATAGCACCTGCTGAAATAGAAGGCATAGATGTCACTATTAAACTTGCTAATAGAGATACTATATCACCAATTGGGATTCTTAGAGAAGTTGAAGTCTTGTGTGGGAAAATAAAATACCCTACTGATTTTCTTGTTCTTACCTCCCCACAAGATGACTTTTGTCCCATTATTTTTGGTAGACCATTCTTGAACACCGTTAATGCCAAAAAAGATTGTGAGAAACAAATTGTCGGTGTTAGCTTTGATGATGAATCTCATGAATTTATTTTTTTCCAAGTTTAGTAAACAACCCCATATGAAAGATTTGCCTAATAAGGATGAAATTATTGGTTTTGCTTCTATTGATGTGCCTCCTACTGATCCTTTGGAACAATATTTGCTAGACCATGAAAATGATTTGCATATGCGTGAAAGAAATGAAATAGATAGAATCTTTTTCCAACAACCACCTCTGCTTAAACACAATTTTCCTATTGAAACTCTAGGAGGTCCTCCTCCACCTAAAGGTGATCCTGTGTTTGAATTAAAACAATTACCTGACACTTTGAAATATGCTTATCTTGATGAAAAGAAGATATATCCTGTTATTATTAGTGCTAACCTTTCAGAACATGAAGACCAAAAAATATTGAAAGTTCTAAGGAAGCACAGGGTTGCTATTGGATATACTCTTGATGATCTTAAGAGCATTAGTCACACTCTATGTCAGCACAAGATTAATATGGAACCTGATGCTAAACCCGTTGTTGATCACCAAAGTCGGTGAAATCTGAAGATGAAAGAAGTGGCAAGAGCAGAAATATTGAAACTTATGGAAGCAGGTATAATGTATCATATAGCTGATAGTAGATGGGTAAGTCTTGTTCATTGTGTCCCTAAGAAGGGAGGCATTACTGTTGTTCCTAATGATAAGAATGAGCTCATTCCACAAAGAATTGTCACAGGCTATAGAATGGTAATTGATTATAGAAAATTAAACAAAGCTACTAGAAAAGATCATTACCCTCTGCATTTTATCGATCAAATGTAAGAAAGATTATCCAAGCATACAAATTTTTGCTTCCTTGATGGATACTCTGTCTTTTTGCAAATACCTGTTTGACAAAATGATCAAGAAAAGACCACTTTTACTTGTCCTTTTGGAACATTTGCTTATAGACGTATGCCTTTCATTTTATGTAATGCACCTGCTACCTTTCAAAGATGTATGGCTGCTATATTCTCTGATTTTTGTGAAAAGATTGTTGAGATTTTCATGGATGACTTTTCTGTTTATGGGAAGTCTTTTGATGATTGCTTAAGCAATCTTGATCGAGTTTTGCAGATATGTGAACAAACAAATCTCATCTTGAATTGGGAGAAGTGCCACTTTATGGTTAACGAAGGTATTGTCTTGGGCCATAAAATTTCTGAAAGAGGCATCGAGGTGGACAAGGCCAAGGTTGATGCAATTGAGAAGATGCCATGTCCTAAAGATATCAAAGGTATTCGTAGTTTCCTTGGTCATGCTGGTTTCTATAGGAGGTTTATCAAAGATTTCTCTAAAATTTCTAGGCCTCTTACTTGTGCAAAAGGATATTCCCTTTGTGTTTGATGATGATTGTATGGAAGCCTTTGAAACACGAAAGAAAGCCTTAATTACTGCACCTGTTGTTGAACCACCTGATTGGAACTTGCCTTTTGAGATCATGTGTGATGCTAGTGATTATGTTGTTGGTGCTGTTCTAGGACAAAGAGTTGATAAGAAACTAAATGTTATTCATTATGGTAGTAAAAATCTAGACAGTGTTCAACGAAACTATGCTACCACTGAAAAAGAATTCTTAACAGTGGTGTTTGCTTGTGATAAATTCAGATCTTACATTGTTGATTCTAAAGTAATTGTTCACACCGATCATGCTGCTATAAACTATCTTATGGAAAAGAAAGATGCTAAACCTAGACTCATTAGGTGGGTTCTTTTGCTACAAGAATGTGATTTGCATATCACCGATAGGAAAGGAGCAGAGAACCCGATAGCTCATAACTTGTACAGATTTGAAAATATTCTTGATGACCCACAACCTATTAATGATAGCTTCCCTGATGAATAACTATCTGCAATAAATGTTTCCCATAGTACACCTTCGTATGCTGACTATGCTAATTATATTGTTTGTAAATAACTACCACCTAGCTTCACATACCAACAAAATAAAAAAGTCTTCTATGATTTAAGACATTACTTTTGGGATGACCCACATCTTTATAAATAAGGGGTAGATGGTATTATTAGATGTTGTGTACCTGAGCATGAACTGGAACAAATCCAATGCAAATGTCACTCTAAAGCTTATGGAGGACATCACGCGGAAGACAGAACCCCTCATATGGTATTGCAATCTAGTTTTCATTGGCCCACTCTCTTCAAAGATGCCCATAAGTTTGCCTCGTCTTGTGATGAATGCCAAAGAATAGGTAATAACGGTAAGCGTCAAGAAATGCCTATGAATTATTCACTTGTTGTTGAACCATTTGATATTTGGGGATTTGATTTGATGGGACCTTTTCCTTCCTCTAATGGGTATACACATATTTGGTTGCTGTTGATTATGTTACTAAGTGGGTAGAAGCTATTCCAGCCAGTAGTACTAACCACAACACCTCTATTAAAATGCTTAAAGAAGTTATTTTCCCAAGGTTTTGGAGTCCCTAGATATTTAATGAATGATGGTGGTTCACACTTTATTCATGGTGCTTTCCGTAAAATGCTTGCTAAGTATGATGTTAACCATAGAACTGCGTCACCTTATCATCCTTAGTCTAGTGGTTAAGTTGAACTTAGCAATAGAGAAATAAAACTAATCTTACAAAAGACTGCCAATAGGTCCCGGAAGAATTGGTCTAAGAAATTAGATGATGCACTCTGGGCTTATAGAACAGCTTATAAAAATCCTATGGGTATGTCTCCATATAAAATGGTTTATGGAAAAGCTTGTCATTTACCACTTGAGTTAGAACACAAAGCATTTTGGGCAATAAAAGAACTCAATTATGATTTCAAACTTGCTGGGGAAAAGAGGTTATTTGATATTAGCTCTTTAGATGAATGGAGAACCCAGGTTATGAAAATGCTAAGTTATTCAAAGAAAAAGTTAAAAGATGGCATGATAAAAGAATCCAAAAGCGTGAGTTCAAAGTTGGAGAATGTTCTTTTGTACAACTCTCGCTTCAGATTCTTTGCAGGAAAACTCCTCTCCAAATGGGAAGGACCCTATGTAATCGAGGAGGTCTATCGATCCGGAGCTATCAAAATAAATAATGCCAAAGGGACTGACCCGAAGGTTGTTAATGGGCAACTAATAAAATACTGTATCTCAGGTACTCCCATTAATGTTGAAAGCAATGTTATCCAAACTTTGATACCGGAAGAACACATAAAAGAGTCCTTCCGGAACACTCAAGAATCGTGAAAATAAGGAGGTATGTGATACGGTAAGTAAACGGAGTCCGAAAAATCCGCAAAAATATTTTTTGTCAGTTTTGGAATATATAGAAAATTAGGAAAATAAGAAACTTCCAGGAAAGTGACCCTGGTCGGCATGATGCACCAGGGCGTGCCAGGCTTGCCTGGCGCGCCCAGGTGGGTTGTGCCCACCTCGGGTACTTTCCGGTCTCCGTTTTCTTCCGTTCTGCTTGTTCCCCAAGATAAAAAAAATCTATATATACCTCCCAAACCTGTTAACCTCCGTATCGCAGAGAAATCTCCTGTTTTTTCTTGCTGTTTTCTATCAGATCCAATCCGCCATGGCCGCTTCAAGCTCCTCCAAGGACAAGTTCTTCGACAACGTCATCAACCCATATCTGCGGGAGGTGATGCAGCACCCTCAAGCTATCCATATGTGCGATGGGGTGCTGCACATCCGTGATGTGCAAGGACCCATGGGTACTGGATCCGTGGAGGATGGGCTGGGAGTGATGGAGCAAGACATCTTCAAGTGCAAGGGGATGGTGGAGCATGGACTCGATGCCAATCAGCTCATGATTGTGGACTATACCCATGATCTCAAGGTGGATGGCAAGCCCATAAAGGACATCATCTTCTCCCTCAACGAGCAAATCAACTTCCTCCATAGCCAGATCCATGATCTTCAAAGCCAGGTCTTTGAATATGAGGCCAGGTTTAAAGGTATGAGTTTGGCTGCCAGTTGTAGGATCTGGGAGACTCACTCCTCCTCTTATGATGGTGTGCCTCTGACATGGAAACCCGAGGACAAGAAACTATCTACTTCATCACCACCATGTTCTTCATCACCACCAAAAGAAAACTGAGTATTGGGTATGGGCACTCCCCTTGGCTTTTGCCAAGCTTGGGGGAGGTGCCCAGGTATCATATCAATCTCCACTATCTTTTGCCTTTACTTTCTTAGTTTGATCAATGGCTATCTTTTGCTATTAGATGAATAAAAGTTTAGTTCAATCCTTTCTTTTCTGGGTTTGCTTATTGATCAATCCTTGTAATCATCTACGAGATATAACAAAGTTTAGTTTGAGTTTTCCCATCTTTACTTTCTTGCTGCAATAAAAATAAAGGAAATAAAAGAAAAATATGATATGCTAATCTTATGGTAAGTGATGACATTACACAAGGAAAAGTATAAGTAGAAAATTTTATTGTAGATTGACAAACATAGCATTGGTCAATGATGCAACACATGAAAGAATTAATAAGGCAAGAGAAGATTCACACATAAATATATTATCATGGAAATATTTTGTGATGGTGAGCACCCATCAAAATATTATATGCCAAAATTGTTGACGTTGGACAAGGAAGACAATTTAATGATTTACGTTTGTTCATATTCACAAAGAAGTCATATTGTCATAGATCCTTCAACATGTGGTGCTTGCCCCTACCTTTGCTAGCCAAAAACTCCGCACTAAGTAGAGATACTACTTGTGCATCCAAAACCGTTAAACCCTATCTTGTTTGAGAGTCCACCATACCTACCTATGGATTGAGTAAGATCCTTCAAGTAAGTTTTCATCGGTGCAAAAAGGGCAATAAAAATTGCTTATAAAAGTGTCAAATCATTTAGTGTAAGGGAAAATTGAGCGTTGTACGAACTTGTGATGGTGAAGAATAAAAGCGACAGACTGCATAATAAAGGTTGCCATCACAAGGGGCAATATAACGTGATGTTCTCTTGCACTAAGGGCTTGAGCATACAAACAAAAAGCGCATGGCAACCTCTGCTTCCCTCTGCGAAGGGTCTATCTTTTACTTTCATGTATTTACTTTTATGCAAGAGTCAAAGTTCTTCTCTTCTATTCCTTTTATTTTCTCCTTTGGCAAGAATCATGTGGTGAGGAAAGATCTAGGCACATATGTCCAGTTGAATATGGGTGGCATAAGTAATTATTGTTGACATCACCCTTGAGGTGAGTGTGTTGGGGGGCGAAACTATAAGCCCCTATCTTTCTATGTGTTCGTTGAAATGTTTTGCTCATGTGTACGCGGTGAGTGTTAGAAATCATAGGAGACTAAATGATGGTTGAGTATGTGGACTTGCCTAAAGGCTCCGATACGTGACCCTTCCTGAAAAGATGATGAATTGTAGTTGCAAATTTAACTGAGAACATAGTTTGTTGATTTCCAATAGAGTTTATGCTTTATACTTCGATGTTGTGATGAATTGTTAGTTGTTCATGAGAAGTCTATGATAAAAATTCTACGATAAAAGTTTTATATTAAAGTTTGTTGCTGTTATAATAAGTCGCATGATGCTTCTATGTCCGTATTTTTATTTTTGTCGACACCTCTCTCTCTCTCTAAGCATGTGGACATGTTTTCGATTTCGGTTTTCGCTTGAGGACAAGCAAGGTCTAAGCTTGCAGGAGTTGATACGTCCATTTTGCATCATGTTTCCCTACTGTTATTTATGTTGTTTTATTGTATAATAATGCTTTTTGGAGTAATTCTAATGCCTTTCCTCTCATAATATGCAAGGTATGCACCAAGGGGGAAAATTCCGGCAGCTCGAAATCTATACCTGAAAAAGCTACGTCAAATTTAATAAATCTGGACCTCCAAATGAGCTAAAACTCCCCGAGGATTTTTTATGGAATATTTAATAAATATTGGAGCAAGTAAGTACCAGAGGAGGGCCACCAGGTGGGCACAACCCACCTGGGCACGCCAGGAGGCCCAGGCGCGCCCTGGTGGGTGCTGACCTCCTCGGCCCACCTCCGGTGCCCATCTTCTGGTATATAAGTCATTTTGACCTAGAAAAAATTAGAGGAGGACATTCGGGACGAAGCGCCGCCGCCTCAAGGCAGAACTTGGGCAGGAGCACTTTTGCCCTTCGGCGGAGCGATTCCGCTGGGGGAACTTCCCTCCCGGAGGGGGAAATCATCGACATCATCATCACCAACAACTCTCCCATCTTGGGGAGGGCTATCTTCATCAACATCTTCACATCACCAACTCCTCTCAAAACCTAGTTCATCTCTTGTGTTCAATCTTTGTATCAAAACTATAGATTGGTGCTCATGGGTGACCAGTAGTGTTGATTACATTTTGTAGTTGATTACTATATGGTTTATTTGGTGGAAGATTATATGTTCAGATCCATTATGCTATTCAATACCCCTCTGATCTTGAGCATTTTTATCATTTGTGAGTAGTTACTTTCATTCTTGAGGTCACGGGAGAAATCATGTTGCAAGTAATCATGTGAACTTGATATGTGTTCAATATTTTGATGGTATGTATGTTTCCATTCTCTTAGTGGTGTCATGTGCACGTCGACTACATGACACTTCACCATATTTGGGCCTAAGGGAATGCATTGTGGAGTAGTTATTAGATGGTGGGTTGTGAGAGTGACAGAAGCTTAAACCCCAGTTTATGTGCTATTCCATAAGGGGTCGATTGGATCCAAAAGTTTAATGCTATGGTTAGAATTTATTCTTAATACTTTCTCGTAGTTGCGGATGCTCGCAAGAGGTTAATAATAAGTAGGAGGTTTGTTCAAGTAAGAACATCACCTAAGCACTGGTCCACCCACATATCAAATTATCATAGTACCGAACACGAATTAAGCCAACATGATGAAAGTGACTAGATGAAATTCCCCTGTACCCTCAAGAACAATTTGCTTATCATAAGAAACCGTTTTGGACTGTCCTTTGCCTCAAAAGAATTGGGCTACCTTGCTGCACTTTTTTTACTACTATTGTTACTTGCTCGTTACAAATTATCTTGCTATCAAACTACTCCGCTACTTACAATTTTGGCACTTGCAGACAATACCTTGCTGAAAACCACTTGTCATTTCCTTCTGCTCTTCGTTGGGTTCGACACTCTTACTTATCGAAAAGGCTACAATTGATCCCATATACTTGTGGGTCATCATGACCTCAAGAATGAAAGTAACTACTCACAAATGATAAACATGCTCAAGATCAAAGGGGTATTAAATAGCATAATGGATCTGAACATATAATCTTCCACCAAATAAACCATATAGTAATCCACTACAAGATGTAATCAATACTACTAGTCATCCACAAGCACCAATTTATAGTTTTGATACAAATATTGAACACAAGAGATGAACTAGGGTATGAGAGGAGTTGGTGATGTTGAAGATGTTGATGAAGATAGCCCTCCCCAAGATGGGAGAGTTGTTGGTGATGATTATGATGATGATTTCCCCCTCCGGGAGGAAGTTCCCCCGGTGGAACCGCTCCGCCGGAGGAGTGCAAAAGTGCTCATGCCCAAGTTCCGTCTCGAGGCGGCGGCACTTCGTCCCAGAAGTACTCCTCTGATTTTTTTCTAGGTCAAAATGACTTATATACCATAAGATGGGCACCAGAGGTGGGCCGAGGAGGGCAGCACCCACCAGGGCACATCTGGGCCTCCTGGCACGCCCAGGTGGGTTGTGGACGCCTTATGGGCCCCCTCTGGCACTTATTTGCTCCAATAATTCTTAAATATTCCATAAAAAATCCTCGGGAAGTTTCAGCTCATTTAGAGTTGTGCAGAATAGGTAGCTTGACGTAGCTTTTTCAGATCCAGATTTCCAGCTGCCAAAATTCTCACCCTTGGTGCATACCTTGCATATTATGAGAGAAAAGGCATTAGAATTACTCCAAAAAGTGTTATTGTACAATAAAACAAAATAAATAATAGTAGGAAAACATGATGCAAAATGAACGTATCAGGCAGGAGCCCTAGGGCCAGCAGCCAGCACCTTGGGGCACGCCTTGGCTGCCCTAGGCTGCTTCCTCCCCTGTCCCACCTATATATATGTGGGGAGGGGGAGCCACACAAAGGCAAAACATTATCTTAGCCGTGTGCAGCGCCCCCGCCCACCATTTACTCCCTCGGTCATATTTTTGTAGTGATTAGGCGAAGCCCTGTGGAGATCATATCACCATCACTATCACCACGTCATCATGCTGTTGGAGCTCATCTACTACCTCGCCATCTTGCTGGATCAAGAAGGCGTACGACGTCCCCGAGCTGAACGTGTGCATAAAGCGGAGGTGCCGTGCATTCGGTACTAGATCGGTTGGACCGCGAAGAAAGTTCGACTACATCAACCGCGTTGTGAAACGCTTCCGCTTACAGTCTACGAGTGTACGTAGACATACTCTCCCCCTCGTTGCTATGTATCTCCATGGATAGATCATTGCGTGTGCATGTAATATTTTTTTGTTTTCCATGCAACAATTCCCAACACTATATACACAAGCAATACAATCAAGCAGGACGTAGGATATTACCTCTTAGAGAGGGCCCGAACCTGGGTAAATATCGTGTTCTGCGTTCCTTGTTCCCCATCGATCCAAGATCCACAGTTCAGGACCCCCTACCCAAGATCCACCAGTTTTGACATCGACAACCCCAACTGTCGCAGGAAACCACGACCACATATGGGGTTGCGAGCCCCTTTTGGTTTAGTGGGGGGGATGGGCACGTTGCACAAAGAGCGGAGAGGCGTCACGCAGCGCATTGGGGATCATGCAGGCAATTTTACCAAGGTTCGGGCTGCCGTGAGGTGTAAAACCCTACTCCTGCTTTGGTGGATTGATGGTGGAAAAGGTGGTGGTGGACGCAACACACTTTGCCCGACAGGGTTGCCTCAGGCGAAGTGGGTACGTGCGTGCGGTTATGTGAGGGCCTGAGCTTGGCAACCTCGCGGACCGAATCCTTTTTATGTTTGCCATGGGCCTCCTTTTATAGATCAAGGGGTTACCACTGGTGGCAAATCAGTCTTTGCGTACCAATTAGATAGCAAATAGTGCTATCATACGTAACTCCGCAGGCTGATAGGGCGCATTAAATGCACCGGCTAGTGTCACATCACAACGTGCCCGGTAGCCCTTGTCGGGCTATTTTGCCAGCTTCGCGCCTGTTTGCTTGACATGTCCCAGGACGGGTGTCGCATGGAGGTGCTGCTGTAAAAAGTGGCTGCCATGTGGCAAAAAGCAGCCACTTAGTCATCTTGGGGCTTGACACCGCACTGACATGTGACTTGCTCGCTCATGAGGTGGAACAGTGGCGTAGTTTCCTCCACAAGTCCGGGCAGGGCCTGCCGGGATGATCTAGAAGTATGCTTCTGGTGCAAAGCTCAACCCTGCCAGGCTCGCCTGCCCGACAAGGCTGGTTCTCTCCTTGGCATTATCTTGCTTCTCTGGCTCGTCTTGGCCTTCTTGGTCTTCACTTGAGTCTTCCAAAGGAGTTGGTCCTCCTTGCTTGGTCCGATCTTGGTGTTGTAATCTTGCCTTTGAGCCCGTGCATAGTCTGGGCAACCCCAGTGTTTGTTGCACTAACAGGAGCCCTCGGGCCTGGCACGAACGTGCCGCTGGGTGTCGTCGAGGTAGGCCCTAACCAGTGCACAAGTGGGAACTCAAAGAGTGGCCCCACTCCTTGGGACCTCCTTTGCTTCTCTCTGGACTTGAATTGGGGATCAGTTTTCGTTTTCCCCGCACGTTATGGGAAAACGGAATCGCAATCCATGGGCCGCCCATGTCCCATGATCACGGGGTAGAAACTGCCACCCCACTTACTTCTCGTCCATGGTGCATCCGCCATGTGTTCTACATGCATTGCATAGGGTAGGTGGTGGATGCGGGGGGCTGCAAAAATAGGCACCAGGGCAAAAAGTCAGGCGTCGCTGATTGGCATAGAGGGCCGGCCCTGATTCCCTGAGCCGTTGAAGGCGCAGAGAAGCCGCATTGGGGGAGAGGGGCGGTTGCTTTCCATATGAGAAGCCAGCCCTTCGCCCCGTTCTCCTATAAAAATGGTAGGAGCAGCGTGTTGGCTCACACACTCCCTTCTTCCCCTTTTCAAGCTTTCTTTTGTTCTCCATGACAAGAGGGCGAGGACATAGTGGTGCTCCATTGGTGGCGACGAGGGCTTCTGCTTGACAGTGTCTCCCTCCTCCTCCTGAGAATGCGGAGGTGGAACCCACTGCAAGAGGGGGAGGGAAAGGATGAGGCCGCGGTCGTCGCGGCGGTCGGGGAGGAGGAGGACGGGGCGGCGCTCCAGCCGTGCCCCTGTCGGAGGATCCTCCTCCGGGAGCCTTCCAGCTGGACCCCCGACAGGCTTCCTCTTGGGCTGCAGCTTCATTAGCCCTGTCGTTTCCTACTGGCCCTGGTGGTGGCGGTTGACGGGTCATCTCCGCCATGCTCTCCATCGCCACCTTCGTCGGTGCCCTCCTATCCCCTCCAGGCTACCTCTCTTGGAGCCCGATGGGGTCGGACTGGGCTCCCTCCCAGGCACTCCTTTTTCCCTCCTCGCCTTTGCCTACTGTGCCTGGCAGGAGAGGGACAAGAAAGGGCATTACAGGGCACTTATCTTTTTTCAATCTTAAATCTGTAGGCATTCGTCAAATTTTAGTTCAAATAAAGTAATCTCTCGAATCCATGTGTGTGTCTATAAGGTTTGTACTTGTTTGATCTGCATATTAATGAAAAAGATGAACCTTGCCGGGGACTCGTGCATGTGTATGTCCATGCAGAGGTGGGAAGTGCTACCTCTTGAGCTTGCGTTGGTTTTCCCTTGAAGAGGAAAGGGTGACCCAACAAAATAGCGTAAGTATTTCCCTCAGTTTTGAGAACCAAGGTATCAATCCAGTAGGGGACAATGCACAAGTCACCGAATACCGGCACAAACAATCAATAACTTGCACCCAACGCGATAAAGGGGTTGTCAATCCCTTCACAGTCACTTGCAAAAGTGAGATCCGATAGAGATCAATAAACGGCAAAGTAAATATTTTTGGTATTTTTGGTTTATAGATCGGAAAGTAAAAGATTGCAAAATAGTAGATCAAAAACTAGCAAGATGTAAACGAGATTTAATAATATGGAAAAGAGACCCGGGGACCATATGTTTCACTAGTGGCTTCTCGCAAGATAGCAAATATTACGGTGGGTGAACAAATAACTGCCGAGCAATTGATAGAAAACGCATAGTTATGACGACATCTAAGGCAATGGTCATGAACATAGGCATCACGTCCGTGTCAAGTAGACCGAAACGATTCTTCATCTACTACTATTACTCCACACATCGACCGCTATCCAGCATGCATCTAGGGTATTAAGTTCATAAACAGCAGAGTAACGCATTAAGTAAGATGACATGATGTAGAGGAATTAACTCAAGAAATATGATGAAAACCCCATCTTTTTATCCTCGATGGCAACAATACAATACGTGCCTTGCTGCCCTACTGTCACTGTGAAAGGACACCGCAAGATTGAACTCAAAGATAAGCACTTCTCCCATTGCAAGAAAGATCAATCTAGTAGGCCAAATTAAACCGATAATTCAAAGAGACTTGCAAAGGTATCAAATCATGCATATAAGAATTCAAAGAAGAACCAAATAATATTCATAGATAATCTGATCATAAATCCAAAATTCATCGGATCTTGGCAAACACACCGCAAAAGAATATTACATCGAATAGTCTCCAAGAACATCGAGGAGAACATGGTATTGAGAATCAAAGAGAGAGAAGAAGCCATCTAGCTACTTGCTATGGACCCGTAGGTCTATGGTAAACTACTCACGGATCATCAGAGAGGCAATGGTGTTGATGAAGAAGCCCTCCTTGATAGAATCCCCCTCCGGTAGGACGCTGGAAAAGGCCCCTAGATGGGATCTCACGAGTACAGAAGGTTGCGGCGGTGGAAAAGTGGTTTTGTGGCTCTCCTGGATGTTTTCAAGGTATAAGAGTATATATAGGCGAAGGAACTAGGTCAGGGGAGCTACGAGCCCACGAGGTAGGTGGGCGCGCCCTACCCCCCCTAGGCACGCCCTCCTGCCTCGTGGCCGCCTTGTTGCATCCCTGACTTCATCTCCAAGTCTTCTGGTTTCCTTTCGCTCCAAGAAAGATCATCGTGAAAGTTTCATTCCGTTTGGACTCTGTTTGGTATTCCTTTTTCCCGAAACTCTAAAAGAGGCAAAAAAACTGGCACCGGGCTCTCTGTTAATAGGTTAGTCCCAAAAATAATATAAAATAGCATATAAATGCCTATTAAACATCCAAAACAGATAATATAATAGCATGGAACAATAAAAAATTATAGATACGTTGGAGACGTATCAGGAAGCCTCTATATTTTCAGATAAACAAGTTTCTCCTAGCAGGCTATCCTGCCGGTACCCTCTATGTTGTTGCCGGGAAGTAAGCCTACCGGGCACAAATCACACAGAGGGACCAGCCCCCTGCCGGCCCTTATCCATCAAAGGCTACTGCGACCACCCTGACCGAAACAGCGTTTGAGTCGAAGGGTGGGAGCACCTAAGTTTCAAAGGGTAGTAGGGTTTTCTAATGCACAAGCCTTTACTTACAAAACACGTATGGATAAGAGGATGAACTTATATGTTTGACTTGCCGGAGACCGCAGCGTTGGCTTGTCTTCTCAACTCCCCTTGGGGACTGAGCCCACGGTAGGAGCCTGCAATTTATGCATATGAAGATGATGCCAGATGCAATCTTATCTACATGAACATGCAATGCTCATGATATGCTTATGCACGCATGCACCCATCAGGCCCCCCCCCAGCGCTTCGTTTATTTCTCTATTTCTCAGAGTCTGCACCTGGCTTTGTACAAGGGGTTACATGCAACTGAGGCAAGGCCTGTACAAAAGGGTGGCTGTCGGGCAGGGCCCGACAGCTGCGCCTTACAAGTAGAACTTGCGGAGATGCTCAAATATCCCATGAGTTTTGCAATTGAATGCCATCTCCGGTCTCCAGACGGACTACGCCAGGTTTGGTGACTCGTACTACCCAGTAAGGGCCTTCCCACTTCGGTGATAGCTTGTTTGCACCCTTGGCGGACTGAACATGCCTAAGCACAAGGTCACCTTCCTCAAAACAGTGGGCATGAGCCCTGCGGCTATGGTAGCGGCACAGGGCTTGCTGGTAGTATGCAACACGAGTAGCAGCCCAGAGACGGTTCTCCTCGAGAAGCACAACATCATCACGCCGGTGTTGTTCTTGCACTACTTCATCGTAGGCAAGTACTTGAGGTGACCCGTAATGAGTTCCGTGGGGATAACTGCTTCTGCCCCATAGACTAGGGAGAAGGGAGTCTGCCCGGTAGCCCGATTTGGTGTCATTCTGAGGGACCAAAGGACCACCGGCAGCTCATTGATCCATCGCCTGCCGCACTTCAGCAGCTTATCAAATGTTCTTATCTTGAGGCCCCGCAGCATTTCAGCGTTCGCCCTCTCACCTTGTACATTGCTTCTGGGATGTGCAATAGAGGCAAATGAGATCTTGCTTCCGAGGGCATGACCATATTGCATGAAGGCGCGGCTCGTGAATTGGGTGTCGTTGTCAGTGATGATCCGGGCAGGAACTCCAAAACGGCACACCAAATCTTTCAAGAACTTGATAGCTGATTGAGCAGTCACCTTCCTCATGGCAGCTACTTCCGGCCACTTTGTAAACTTGTCGATTGCAACAAACAAGAATTCAAAGCTCCCGGCAGCTCGGGGGAAAGGGCCAAGAATATCGAGCCCCCAGATCGAAAACGGCCATGACAAAGGGATTGTTTGAAGTGCTTGGGCTGGCAGATGGATGTTCATGGAATGGAACTGATAGGCTTCACACTTGGTGACTAGCTCGACTGCATCTTGGAGGGCTGTGGGCCAATAGAATCCTTGCTGGAATGCTTTCCCAACTAAAGCCCTTGATCCAATGTGGGAGCCGCACATGCCTTTGTGTATCTCCTCCAGCAGTTCCTTTCCCTCTTCCCGGCAAATGCACTTAAATTTCACACTGTTGGGCCTCCTTCTGTATAGAGTGTCATTGACAAACTGGTACATACTGGCCCTCTGGGCTACTCTTTCCGCTTCTTCTTGCTCTTCGGGAAGTTCTCCGGTTTGGAGGAAATGGACTATGTTCCTTGCCCAAGTGGGAGCCTGAGGCTCGACAATGAGGACTAGCGGCACCTCCTCATTCATGGGGGTGCATATCCCTAGACCGCGAGGACCAGTGGTCCGGCAGGAGGGTGCGACCTGGCAGTCGAAGGGGAGTTGTTTCCGGCAAGGTCCCTGCTAGGAGCCCGGGAGGCTCTACCGGGAGAGGCTTATCGAAGTCCAATTTCCTCCTCTTTCGGGCCATTGTTGTCAGGGATACGGAGGGTTGAGTAAGATGGAGAACAAAAGTTCCTGGTTCCACAGGAAGCTTCTGCGCAACACACTTCGACAGGTGATCAGCTATGCTGTTTTCCGCATGGGGTACATGCTATGTTTTCAAGCCGTCAAAGTGCTCCTCTAATCTTCCCACTTCCTCTGCGTATGCCTCCATCAATGGACTTTGGTTATCTTTGTTGACTTGTCTCACCACAAGCTGTGAGTCTCCTCGAATGATCAGCTTCTTGATTCCGAATTCTGTGGCAATCCTTAGCCCGACAAGGAGCCCTTCATACTCTGTTGTATTGTTGGTTGCCTCCTCCCGGGGAAAGTGCATCTAGACAACATACTTCAAGTGCTCTCTAGTGGGAGCAATGAGAAGCACGCCAACCCCTGCACCTTGCAAGGAGAAGGCTACATGATCCATTCTTGGGGTGATTCCTTGCCGGGGATGACTGTTTCCAGTACTTCCTCGTCAGGGGTTGGCGTCCATTCTGCAATAAACTCTACCAATGCCCTGCTCTAAACTATTGATGTTCTTTCAAACTTCAGGCCAAAGCTAGATAACTCCAATGCCCACTCCACTATTCTGCCAGTAGCCTCTGGGTTCTGGAGTATCCATTGCAATGGTAAGCGTGTGACAACCATGATCTCATGGGCTTGGAAGTAGTGGCGCAGTTTCCTTGAGGCCATGATGAGGCCAAAAATCAACTTTTGCACACCAGAATACCTAGATCTAGCCCCATATAACAGGGAGCTGACGAAGTATACTAGGCGTTGCACCACTTTCTTCCTTGCCGCATCCTTGGGTTTGTCTCCGCTGCCATGCTTCTCTTTGTCCTTGTCCGTATCTGACCTTGCCGGGTTGTTCCCTCTTCCTTCCCTTGGCAGGACATATGCTGAGGCTGCTGTCTCCTCTACCTCCCACTCTGCCACTAATGCTGCGCTGACCACTTGATTAGTTGCTTCCAGATACAGTAGCAATGGCTCTTGTGGTTTGGGTGCAACCAAAGTGGGCACGGAAGATAAGTAGGTCTTCAACTCTTGCAATGCTGCATCTGCTTCCAGAGTCCACTTTATAGGCCCTGCCTTCTTCAAAATTTTGAAGAGCGACAAGGCGCGCTCAGCATACTTGAAGATGAATCTGCTAAGCACGGCAATGCACCTCGTTAAACGCCTCACATTCTTGACTGTCTTGGGTGCTTGGATCTGCTCGATGGCCTTGATTTTATTTGGGTCGGCCTCGATCCCGCGGTGGGACACAAAGAATCCAAGTAGCTTGCCGGAGGGAACACCAAACACACACTTCTCCAGGTTTAGCTTCAAATTGATCTTGCACAAATTAGAAAATGTTTCTTCTAAATCCTGGACGAGGGTCGATTGGTCCTGGTCTTGAGCACAATGTCATCCATATAAGCTTCAATGTTCCTATGCAACTGTGGCTCGAAACCAATTTGGACTGCTCTTGCAAAAGTGGACCCGACCCGACACTCTTCAACCCGAAAGGCATGTGCACAAAGCAGTATGTGCCACATGGGGTGATGAATGAGGTCTTCTCCTCATCTTCCTTGGACATGAATATCTGATGGTATCCAGAATATGCATCCATAAAGGAGAGCAGATCACACCCGGAAGTGGAATCCACAATCTGATCAATGCGCGGCAAGGGGAACGGGTCCTTCGGGCATGCCTTGTTCAAATCCGTGAAGTAAATGCAAAGCCTCCACTTCCCATTAGCCTTGCGCACAACCACTGGGTTTGCTAACCATGTTGGATGCAGTAGTCCTCTGACCAAACCAGCTGCCTCAAGTTTCTTAATCTCTTCGGCAATGAACTGCTGCTGCTCCAAGGCTTGCTTCTATACCTTCTGCTTGACGGGTCTGGCATGTGGGCATACAGCAAGGTGGTGCTCGATTACCTCCCAGGGAACACTGGGGATATCAGATGGTTGCCAGGAAAACACATCGATATTCGCCCCTAGGAAGGCAACGAGCGGCGCTTTCCTATTTGTCATCGAGGGTGGCACTGATCATAAAAGTACCATCAGCACCAGCCAGCCCTGCCGGGACCTTCTTCACATGGGGTGCAGCAGCCTTGGCCCTCTTGCTATTGGAACTCTCCGGCACGTCGTCAATGGGTGTCATGCACTCGGTGGGGACACACTTCCTGGATTCCTTGCCGGCGTCCTTACTATCATCCTTCTTTCCTTTGCTTTCCTTGGCGGGCACTGCAGCTTCGACGGCCTCTGCCGTGACAGCGTCCCGATACGTCTTATCCACGCATATCATCACATCCTTCTTATCTGATGGAATGGATATGACGCCCATTGGGCCTGGCATCTTCAATGTGTTGTAGGCATAGTGGGATGCCGTCATGAACTTGGCCAGGGCCGGGCGCCCAAGAATTTCATTGTACAACAGGGGGAGATCGACCACATCAGACACAATCTTTTCAGTCAGGTAGTTCAACTCACCCCCAAACGTCACTGGCAACGTGATCTTTCCCTTAGGACAACTCCTGCCAGGATTAACTCCTTGAAACATGCCAGTGGCCTCAAGCTCTTCTTCTGCTATCTGGAGCTTGCTGAGAACATGTGGGGAAATCAGATTTAGCCCAGCCCCACCATCAACCAACATCTTTGTGATCTTGAGGTTACGGATTGTTCGGGAGGCCAACAACAGCAAGCACCCTACCGCAGTGGTGCGGTCAGGGTGATCCTCCTCATCAAAGATGATGGGCATGCGTGACCATTTGAGCGGCTTCCGTGAACTTGCCATTGGCTCCATGGCATTGACTTCACGCTCCAAGATGAACGTTCGGCTTCACCGGCCCGACCCTTACCGCCAATACCATTCTGACCCTTTTCCTTATCTCGCTTCTCATACTCAGCTCTCTGCTTCTTGACGAGCTGCTCAACTTGATGACACTCCTGGAGATCGTGGCCCTTGGTCCGGTGAATCTTGCAGTACGGCCCATCACCTTTCCCAGCTTTCTCGGAAATCGTAGCCTCCCGGTAGTCAGCACACGCGGCAACTTCCTTGTCGGAGGCTTCAGCCTTAGCCTTCTTGCCGGTACTAGGCGTGCCCAATCTCTCAACAATCATCACTGCCTTATCCTTGCGCTTCTTATTCTTCTTCTTTCGGCTAGTGGTCTCGTCGTCATATTCTGAGTCGATGTCGACGCAATTCTCCTCTCCAGAGAGTTTCCTCCCTTCTTCCACCTGAGCACACTTGTCCACTAAGGTGTACAGCTCCTTCACAGTCTTGGGCAGCCGAACGTTCATCTTGGAACGTATCCTGCGGTTGCACACATTGGACTAGAAAGCAGTTATCACAGCTGCCGGGTGGATGTCTGGAATATTCCTGTGGACTCTACTAAACCTTTGCAAGCATGTCTGTAGGGCTACTCCTTCTTTCTGCTGGAGGAGCTGCAAATCGCTGGGCCGCCCTGGTTCTTGATGGCCACCCGTAAAGGCGCTAATGAGCTCATGGCACAGGTCAGCCCAGGACGAAATGGAGTTCCCCGGCAGGTGCATCACACTTCTCGGGTATCTCTGGCTTGAACGTGCGAACAATCGGCCAATGGACTTGTCGTAGCTCACGAGTGATGGTAGGGCATCCAACCTCGAAAGGTAGGTACCCGCCATCCCCGAGGGCAGGCTCATCGATGTTGGGGCCGTCATACCCATTGGGCCGGCGGTGGTCGTCCGACGCCGTTCAATGACGACACACGCGCCTTCCCTCCGCCTGCCCTCCGGGGCTCGCCATGGCTCTTGATGTGCTTGAGGGTCAGAGGAGGCCATCGAGACGTCGTCGGCCTCTTGGTTATGTGGCTCCCGTACTGCTTGCCAAGGTGGGGACTGCATCGTGGGGGCATCCCCTTCCATGCGGCCAGCCGCACGAGCTGTTGACGTCACCTCAGGGGGCCATGGCGGGCCAGCCCGCTGCGATCCTCCCGTCTCAGCGAAACCAATCAAGCTTTGGATAGTGGCTCGCCACTCGTCCATCTGATCTGCCGTCGGTGGGTATCTCAACAGCAACTGGGCCCACACCATGGCTTCTGAGGCAGTGCTTGGCATGGGTGAAGATGATGAAGACTGGTGCATCGCCTGGCTCTTGATGGCGCTGGTGGCGACTGCGCTGTGCTGTCGCTGCCGTGAACCAGCCGCTTGGATAGCACAGTCATGCAACAGAGGCGCTTGAGGGTCGGCGGCTCCGTTGGGCATAGTAGCTGGGTTGGCTTGTTCTGGAGACGGCGTGTGCCCCGCGGTCGCACCCGTGGCGGTGGCGGTCGGAGGGTTGCGGTTCGGCTCAGAACGAGCTCCACCATTATGGTTGTGCCCTTCGGCGAGGAGAGAGGGTGCAGGTAAAGTAATCTCCCCACCCGTACCTCGAGGAGCGTGGCCATTGGGATGTGTTGATGCTGTCCTTCCCCGGCGCCTCCTGCTTTTGCTTCGGTCGCGGGGATGGTGGTGACAATGCCTCCTGCGTCGACCACGCCTCCCACGACGTCCACAACCTCATGCGTCCCCTCATTTCCCGCGATGTTGGCGGTCGTGGGTGATGGAGCCCTTGAGGTGGACGGGTGATTCGCAGCTCCAGGCTTCTTCTTAGGCGCCATAGTCGATGACGTTGTCGATGATGAAAATGGCGATGAAGATGACATGCTACTGACGCTCTTGGGTTCGCGCAAGTGATCCCCCTACCTGGCGTGCCAAAGATGTCGCGGGAAACCACGACCACCTATGGGGCTGCGAGCCCCTTTTGGTTCGACGGGGAGATGGGCACGTTGGACAAAGAGCAGAGAAGCATCATGCAGCGCGCCGGGGATCAAGCAGGCAATTTTACCCAGGTTCGGGCCACCGTGAGGCGTAAAACGCTACTCCTACTTTGGTGGATTGATGGTGGAAAGGGTGGTGGTGGACGCAACACACTTTGCCCGGAAGGGTTGCCTCAGGCGAAGTGTCTACGTGCGTACGGTTACATGAGGGCATGAGCTTGGCAACCTCGCGAACCGAACCCTTTTTACGTTTGCCATGGGCCTCCTTTTATAGATCAAGGGGTTACCACAGGTGGCAAATCAGTCTTTGCATACTGATTAGATAGCAAATAGTGCTATCATACCTAACTTTGCAGGCTGACAGGGCACATTAAATGCATCGCCTAGTGTCACATCACAGCGTGCCCGGCAGCCCTTGCCGGGCTATTTTGCCAGCTTTGCGCCTGTTTGCTTGACACGTCTCAGGACGGGTGTCGCATGGAGGTGTTGCTGTAGAAAGTGGCTGCCATGTGGCGAAAAGCAGCCACTTAGTCATCTTGGGGCTTGACACCGCACTGACCTGTGACTTGCGCCGCTCATGAGGTGGAGCGGTGGCGTAGTTGCCTCCGCAAGTCCCGGCAGGGCCTGCCAGGACGATCTGGAAGTATGCTTCCGGTGCAAAGCTCAACCCTGCCAGGCTCGCCTGCCCGGCAAGGCTGGTTCTCTCCTTGGCGTTATCTTGCTTCTCTGGCTCGTCTTGGCCTTCTTGGTCTGCACTTGAGTCTTCCAAAGGAGTTGATCCTCCTTGCTTGGTCCGATCTTGGTGTTGTAATCTTGCCTTTGAGCCTGTGCAAAGTCTGGGCAACAGACCCAGGGTTTGTTGCACCAACACCAAGCCATCACCAGTACTTGGATCAGGAAATACAGTATTAAATTCCTCTCAAGGGATATCAATATCGGGAGGAAGAAACACATCTGGACTTTATCCTGGTAGAACTTGCTCAGTTTGTTCAACTCAATCTGTTTAATAACAGCTGTAGTCAGACTAGCAATTTCCTTAGTAGAGCTCGGGTTAATTCCAAAAGAGTCGGCACTTTTAAACAATGGATCATCATCAAGACAAGCAAATGAGTTATGGTTACCTTTCAATGGCTTAGGATATCCAGGTATTTGACTTGCAATAGATCTTGGGCCTTTTGAAGAGCAGGCTTTCCATCCATATTTATCCTGGAGCTCATCCTAGTAGCTACCACAGGCCCCCATTTATCTTGTTTACGAGCAGCAGTCTTGCTTTTGGTGTGTGTCTTGGCACATTTGACCACAACCTCATCAAATTTCTGAAGAAGATGTTTCCCAATGTTATTAGTTGGTTTCTTCTTCACTATCTCCAAGTAACTCTTAGAGATAGGTGCCCCTTGTATCTTGGAAAATACAGATTTCTCCAGGTGATGCTCTCGAGCAAGGATGACGCACACATTAGAAGTTTTAGAACCTCCGAGAGCAGTACAATGCCTAGGAGCATTGCTATCTCCCCTAGTAGCCTGATCATTGTCTGTATCCATGTCCTCACACAGGAGGTCATCATCACTGGCACTGGCATCATCTTGTTTCTCCTGAGAAGTAGTACTGGAGCTGTCACCAAGATCAGCTGAACTTTCAGAGCTTGGTTGAATAGGGATATCTTCCTTAGTCACAAACTTCAGTAAATATAGTTCATGATTAAGCTCAATCACTTCGTCCTTGAGATTTTTGGAGGAATCTCTTACAACTACCTGAATTCTGACCCTCTCATAGAAATTTCTGAAGATTGTGTGTCAGTTAACATTGACTAGGACTCCAAGGATGGAAGCAATTATGCCATCACTTTCCAACCGCACCATTTTGGGGGAAGGCCCTCAATACTCACCTAAGTTTCATTCAAAGTACCATAGACTAGGTAATCACCAGTCCAATCCTTGAAAGAGACAGTCATCCCTTTCTTCTTGAGGTTGATGGAGGGATATTTCACCAAATCACTCATTTTTTTGGTGAGAGGGAATCTGACCAAGAACTGTCTATCATCATAGGGCCTTATCTGCCAGGGCCAGTTTGTTTCCACATATCAGAGAAGCACTGCCCAAGTTCTTTGCCAGTTATGTCACCTTCTTCAATCACCATTGGGCCAACATTGCCAATATTCAGCCATTCACAGTCACTTGTGTCTCATGTGTCAACATGGGAAAAACCAGGCCTGAACAAGTACTCCCCCAGTAATGAGCAGCTGGGTATGGCTTAAACCAAGGGGTAAGCCATCCATATGATGTCCAGGGGTTTTACAGAGAAATCACACCTTTGGCACAGAACACATGTCAACAAAATGCCCAGGAAGGCCACAATTATAACAGATAGCTCCAATGATTTTTGGGTCAACTTGAAACATAATGCTCTTATAAGTGTTTTTTTACTAAAGCTGAGGAGTGCTAGCAGCAGGGGCTTGTTGCTTCCCTGCATTTTGCTTTCTCTTACTTTGGCTAGTACCCGGTTGTCCAGATTGAGCGCCACTGCTTGAGAGGCTACCTCCACTTACTACTGCTTCTTGCTGTTGATAAGGCATGGTCAAGCTTTGAGGTGGAGGCATGAATTGGTAAGGAAATTGTGGCTGTTGAGGCCAAGGACCAAGCTGTTGATACTAATTATTCCTGTCGGATACCCAGCAAACACGTGCCCCCCTGCATAGGTAAAGGTGGAGCTGCAGCCATATGGAAGATAGGTGGTTTGGCATATATATGGATATGGGTGGTGGATGTGAAGTGGGAGGAGGAGGAACGTGTGTGGGATCTGGTGGCAGAGAGGTATTAGTACCAGCGGCTAGATTTCTACCAGCATTGCGTCCCCTACCAGCACCATAGCGACCCCCTCTAGAACTCTGATCACGTCCACGTCTAGCCATACCATGGACTACATCAGCAAAAGGGATCTTACTAGTTTTCCCAGCCCAGAAATCTCATGAAAATCTAAAGTGCGTCGGTTGCGACAACTGATCAGAAGCACCAATCGGATAGCAATCCTCGGCAGAAAAGTCTCCAGACACAAGCAGCTCCTTCCTAACCAAGACCTGATTTGGTGGAGGAGCTTTGCGTTGACGAACCCTAACTTCCCCCCTCTCTCCAGAGTCGATTTGATCCCCTGAGAGAGGAGCCGGAGGCGGAGGTGGGGAAGTCTTAAATTACTTGTCTTAGATTTATGTAGATACAAATATATTTAACAGTAAAACATGTCTAGGCGAACCAACCTAGAGGGACAGTGGTATCCCCAGCCCACCAGGGTTCAAGTCCCGGTGCTCGTATTATTACTAGATTTATTTCAGGAATTCCGGCGATACGTTTTCAGTGAGAGGAGACGTTCCCATCGACGGCGAGGCGCCTACGCTAACTTCGTAAATCTCAAGATGATATGCCGGCTCAGTCTCTCGAAATTACTCATAGAGATATAGTGTGCATGTGTGCGGTTCATAGTGGTAAGTTTATGTGCGTATGTATGAGCGCTTGTGTCTGTATTGTGTTAAAAAAACATATCTAGATACGAATTATCTAAGATAAGTATTCGGGACGAGGTTACTTGTTTTGGTTTTTACTTTGTTTTTAGCCTTCTTTGCGCGGAGTTTTCCTAGCAATTTAAATACGTGTCCGAGAGAAGAGTGTGCTCGGATTTATTTGAAGCGTCGTGTTCGTAGATACCGACGGTCCGGAGAGAAGGGGGACAAAAGCGCAATCGGATCGCTTCGGGTGCAAGTGCATTTGTTTACTTGCATCGCGTGCGTCAACAAACCCTTTTCGCGTGCACGTGAGAGGCTGGAAAGAATCGGACGGGCTCGTTTGCATCGACGCATCCTCTGAACCATTATTAATCCCGTATTTTATCAAGGGGTTGCTTAGGCTCTAGATTAATTATTGATGACACTAACTTTTGATTTGTCGGTGCAGATACCTTTACTCCATCAGAGGAACAAGTTTTAAATAAACAGATTTTAAGATATCTGTCGCAAAGGTCTGGGTGGTGTGGTTGGTTATCACGTTGGTCTCACACACTAAAGGTCCCCAGTTCGAACCTGGGCTCAGACAGTCAACCTTTTTTATGTTTTTTTGCTCCAGAGAGAGAGCATAGATTTTACAAAAATCTGATCAAACTTGGCATGCTTCTTCTTGCATTCAGAGAAGCATTTCAGAGAGTGAAAGTAGCAGCAGTGGTACAACAGTGGGTAGGAACACATGATACTAGATGGTTCATGTCTTATACTCCCTCCATTCGGAATTAGATGTCGCGACTGCTTTTTTGTGAAAACCCCCCTCATCTATCTCCGACCAAACCCGCGGTCCTCGCCCTCACTTTCTTCTCCGGCTGGCCGCCGCGGTCCGCTCTGTGCTGTTCTCCGGCTCGCCGCCGCGCTCTCCCCCCCCCCACCATGGATTCCGCGCTCTCCTCCCCTACCTTCGGTGGCCTCGCCGCGCTCCTCTCCTCCTTCCCGCGGCGAACTTGCAAAAAGGTTGGACCTTTGAGTTCAAGCCGGCGAAGGATTCCGTCGATGCGAGGCCGAAGGCGCCAGATCCAGACCACTACCAACACGATGCCGGCAGCAACCTTCCCACAAGCAGCGGCCATGGCGTTTCCGCCCCGTCGGTGGCGGCCGCCTCGCCGTCGGCCTCGGCCGTCCAGCTGGAGCCGCGGGTGGAGCAGCACTGCAGCGGGAGGGCGGGTACTGGGTGCTCAAGGAGAAGTACCACACCAGCCTCAGCTCACCAAGCTGCCCATGGAGTAGATCGACGCCGACAAGCTCACCAAGGAGGACGTCGATATGCGACTCAAGTGGCTCGGCCTCTTCCTCAGCCGCAAGCAGCAGTGTATGCCCCTGCTCTGTCAAGGTATACTCTGAATTCTGAATTTTTATTTGAACTCTGAATTTTTATCTTGTGGCACCATAAGAGATACTCTGGATTTTGATGTTCCTGTCTTCAAACTGGCAATGTTCTGAATGAAACCATCGATCTCAGCATTCAGGTTCTTGATTATGATTAGGAAAAAAGAAAGAAAGAAAGAATACGTTTGCCTAGGTTCTTGATTATTTTTAGCCTTGCTGTTAAGCTTTGCTAATTGCTGCCCATGTGGTGGTGGTGGTAACTGAAGTACTGAACCCCCGTGAATTCCTGGGTCAATGCTAACCTTTGCCCAGCTCCTACTTTTGCTGCACTGATCTGACTGACTGAGATCTGCCTTGTGGGATCCTCCAGCAACCAACCGCTTTGCTTCAGTTGCTGCATGCTTAGTACAGCAGCAGCACTCGGCCGTTCCACTGGTTGGTGTCTGTGACTGACAGGGTGACAATCAGCCAGGATCAAGCAAGCAGAGAGCAAATTTTCCTAACAATGCAAGAGCATTGCATTGGACCCCAGCCTCAGATATAGATTGTCCGTCCTTCATCTTCGTCCGGCCAGCGCTCTTGGATCGCAGGAATAAGTTTCTCACACATGTAAAAGCTTTGTTTCTTTTACAATTCCTAGATAAGTGGAACAGTGGAATGACATTTGGCATTCAGGACATATCTGCATCATTGGAAGCAAAATGTTCCACCGAACAAAACTGTTCCTAGCAAATCAAGAGCATCGATCAGGAGCATCAAATGTTCCACTTATTTTGCATTCAGAACATATCTGCACATTGGAAGCAAAATGCTAGGAATTGTAGTGGACTAGGAACAGTGGCACCAAATGTTCCACTTATTTTGCATTCACAACATATCTGCATCTACTCCCAAATTCTATACTGAACAAAACTGTTCTGTACTGAATAAAACTGTTCTGTACTGAATAATTTCTTGAAGTGCATGTGAATACCAGCAGCAGCAACTACTCCAGCATTCAGTATTGAGCTTCATTGGGTATTCAGTGTAACTGTGTTACCAGCAACACTCAGTATTCAAGTTCTGTTTAATCCAGTTTTGCTTTACAATCAAACAGGGAGAGGAATACCAGCAGCAATTAAGTTCTCTTTAATTCAGTATTCAGTACAGAACATCAAGTACTCCAGAACCAAACTACTTTCAGTACTCCAGTTTTGCTTCTACTCTTTCAAGTATTCAGTATTCATGATCTTTAATTCAGTATTCAGCTTTACAATCAAGTTCTCTTTAATTCAGCAGCAGCAACAACAGAGGCGGGGGCGGGGAATACCAGCACCAACAGAGGCGAGGGCGGGCGCGACCTTCGGAGGAGGGCCAGCACGGAGAGGAAGACCCTGGGCTTGGAGGAGAGGTTGAGCAGGGCCAATGCGGCGATGAAGACCCTGGGCCAGAGCAGCGACGAAGACCCAGCGCCGCGACGGCGTCCAAAATTGTCCGCGGCGACGGCGGCCAAGGCGGACCAAATCGAGGACCTAGTCGTCGATTTACTGCTTCTTGGCACGATTCAGAGGGAGGTGACGAAGAGGAAGAACTTTAGGAGCAATCCCGCTGCTCAGGTAGGCGAGGGCACACCCATGGCGGCTACGCAGCTGGGCGGCGGCGCAAGGCGCCTCCGTGAAGGTCCTGCGCGTCTCCTCCGCGACGACGCAGGTCGTCTCCTGCACAGGCGGCTGGGTCCTGGGTCCTGCGACGCGCGGAGACTCTCTCTGGGTGCTGAGGAGAACGGGGGAGGAAGACGGGGGATAGTGGCCGGAGCCGGCGACGCGTGAGCGACGGTGGAGTAGTGAGGAAGGAGACGGGGGCGTTTTTTCAAATGATTCAAAAGTATAAGGACATGTTTGCAAAATGCATAATGTACAGCAGTCGCGACATCTAATTCCGAACGGAGGGAGTAGATGACAGCTGCTGCATGATTTGCACATGACACGCCTGCGTATGCAACATGTACTACACACGATTTTGCATCACAAAAGCCATCAGACAGACACACTCTTGGCCACCACACCGGCATACATAATACTAGAGAGGACGGCTGCCTACTCTGCTCCCTTGTCCAAAATACAGAGACGCTGGCTACTCCGCGGGACCGCCCAGCCACCATGTACTCCTACCATACAACAGCGTAATAACCTGAAAAGGAGAACAATATCAGCATCAATTTGGCGGCCAAGGCACAGATTGGAGACATATAGTTACGCTGTCTAGTATGGAGTAGTAGTCTGTAGGATACGTTCTTCTCTAGCAAAGACATGACTAATAAAAATCCATCAACATCAAGTGATGAGTAATGACAATACATACCGTGTGACAAGACACTAGTACAAAGTTGAGTCATCTATTTTGGAACGGAGGGAGTACAATACTTGTTAAACATGACCGGAAAACCTAGAAGGAACAGAGATAATGACATTTTTCTGTACCTTGTTTATGCCCAGCATATTTTGTGTCAGAAAGAACCTCGACAGTTTGCAGATCCACATAAGCATGGCTTGAGCTTGCAAGCCAGGGGAGATTTCCCCTTGAGGCCCGGAGGAGCCCCTCTAATGCCATAATCATATGTCAGCTCAGTCATAGGAGGGATATGTTTCATAGCGAAGAACATGATATGCGGATAACTGTCATCGGTATGGTCATATTGCACAGCCTGCCAGAGTAGATTCGGGGAGCAGCTATGGTTGACGAAACGAGCAACGTTGCCTGCATCTTTTGCACTTATCACGACAGGAAGCTTCTTAAACCTCTCAGCTGTGGCATCTGCACCTTTTTCCTCGAGCAACTCTGCACCCAGGTTCCATCTTAGAGCCTTGTCACTTGGACATGTTGTGCGAAAGGTGTACTCGTCCTCCTCGACATCCATGCTCATGTTGGTTTCGTCCATGACTTGACCAGCATACTCGCAAACGAATGCGCCGGCACGGATCGGGTCCCATGATCGGAGACCCCATCCACGGTCTCCGGTCCGGAACACCTCAAAGTTGAGCTGAACACCTCTCTGTGCAACCCTGTTCCGACAGTCCTTGGTGCAATGGCAGTCACGAGAGCACTCGTAAAGCATCGGAACATGCCTCGCGAGCACCCCGTCCAAGTTGTAGGGAAGATCGCCGCCATTCTGTCGCGCGCACGAACAATTGGGGTCACCTGGCATGCACACACTAGTACACTCACAGTGGTGCAATGGCTTGTTCCTACCAAGAGGTCTCGAGTGCTTCACTCCGGTGACATACTTGAAGTGGCTCGGCCCCGTTTCGCCGTCGACTTCGTTGACAAGGCACACAGGCAGGATCTCAGCCCCTGATGATAGATCCAGCACCATGGCATTTTCTCTTGTGGCACGGTTTGCCTTCCACTTTTCTGTCATCTTCCAGACTGAAATTCCATGAGGTTGCCCTGGCTCCCTCCTCAGCCTGTACTTGAACACACTGAACCCGTTCTTGGCCGTGTCCATCCAGGAGTCCTCGATGCGATACACTCCATCGTAGATGTAAACCTTGCCTGCTGTGATAGAGAAAGGGTCCCGTGCACTGCGCACCACCCTGATCTGGTTCTTCTTGCTGGCGCTGTTGCTGAGAGCAAGGTTTCCTTTCTCCAGCTTCTGGTCGTGCTTCTCCTTGTCCTTGCGCCGGCTGTTGCCTCCTTGGCCCGTGTACACCAGGGTGTCGGTCTCATCTTCAACGTTCTCGTATCCGCCGGACGAGATGATGCTCACGGCCAGGCTCTCGTCCCTCCCGGCAACAAGCTTAGCCGACAGGTAGTCGATGCCGGCCATGGATGGCGCATGCAACCCCACGATGCACATCTCAATCCTGTAGAAGAAGATGTCTCCGATTTCGACGCCCGGGACGGGGCCTATCGTCTTGAGGCTGTTGATCTTCAGGTTGTTATGGTTCATGAGAACACTGGCCTTGAGGTCGGCGCGCCTGCCCAAGCCCTCCTTCTCATCCAGCTGCAGCGTCCGGCGCCGGAGCGAGTCGAACATGGCCATGGTCGCTTCCACTGCCTCCCTTGGGTTGTCCGATGCGGAGGGCCAGCCGGCGAGCTCCTTGCTGAGGCTCCTCCTGATCGGTCTCTGCTTGGTGTTGGCTGCAGTGGAGTCTCCGGCCTGCCGAACCCTCTTGGCTGTGCTCTTGGGTGAAGATGAAGATGGTTTCCTCTTCTCGGAAGCAGGAGTGTAGTCTTCATCCGACAGTTCCTCTTTGAGTCGCCGCGCGGGAAATGCTGCCGAGATTGGCGTGGCCTTCAGAGGAACTGCGGACCCTGGTCCTGGTGACGGCCCAGCAAATGAAGCTGGAGCTGGCCCAGGGTGTTGTTGCGGTGGCGGCCCAGCAAATGAAGCTGGAGCCGGCCCAGGGTGTTGTTGCGGTGAGGAGCAGGGCCCTGGCGGCGGCCCAGCAAATGAAGCTGGAGCCGGCCCAGGGTGTTGTCGTATTGGTGTGATGTAGTAGAAGAATGGTGGGTCGGATGATCCAGCAGTTGCTAGATCATACCCAGGAGGGGTAGGGAACATCGGCGCTAGTGAGTGCAATGGCTTCGGGTCCAAGGGCTGCTCCTCAGTTCCTGCTTCGTCTATCAAGCTCCCCATGGTGAACTCCTGGCAGTAGAAAAAAACAGGGTAGAGTTAATACTAGATGCTAGCTGATGTATATGGAAGATCAAATATATATGATCAACGAAGAATAGCATCCATGTAAATATGTAAGTTCAGAACATTGTATCAGCTTCAAAACAGGACAAAACTGTATTATCTTGTGAAGTGAAATGCAGCAACGCGGAAACAGAAAAGATTCATATTTTGATCACTAGCTTGTTGGCTGGGTGGAATTAATATGAATCTTTATGCGATGGTGGCAGTGTAAAAATGGCATATTGACTGACGAGTAGGATTTGGTTGAGATCTCTTTTACACTTAATAAAAGAAGTGTGATCTTTTTCACACTGTAATCTTTTTAAGAAAGGGAGGTCAGTGCTTTTTTTTTTTAAAGAGAATAAATCTGTAGATTCAAGTAATGATATAAACCATTGAGCTGAAAGAACAGGGTCTTGTGAAATGCAGCAAGCAGAAACAGAGGAATCTTCTTTCTATTGAAACAAAAGAAACAGAGGAAAACACATATGCTGCTCTGCTCACTATTGTGTTACTTTGTGTCGAAGTATCCATACCATATGAATGTAGTACAGATTGGGGTTGTTTTAAACCGACAGAAAACACATCTATTTCAGCATGCTACGTTCCATGTCCCTCTCCTCCTCACATATGAACCAAAAATGCCGGTATCGACAGAAAGAAGAAACAAAGTTCAAGAAGAGGAACGTTGAGGAACCCAGAAAAGAAGGCCATTTCTCCACAGATACGATCATCCAAAACCAAAAATTACTACTACTACTCAAGAGCGCCAGAAAATAAAATCGCAAGAAAGATTGCCGGGAGCCGACTGACCTCGAGGACGTCGTGGAAGCGAAAGCTCTTCCTCTCTCCACCGAAGCGCTCGCTGGTGCGTTGTGGTTTCACTTCTTTGGAGGTCACAAGTGGTAGTGTGGTGGGGTAAAAAGGGCACTTGCCTGTGTTGTGCCACGGCTTGGGGCTCCCCTCCCCTCGGTGAATCCGTCTCAGCTCTCAGGGGGCCTACACGTGTAGTGCCAGGCGGTCGTGTCACCGGTCACGGCTGGCAAGGTTCGCCTCTTGGGCTTCTGTGCTTTCACTGTTCACCGTTGGATCGGTCTCGAGATCCGTGCCGCTGGAACCAGCTGGAAACGGTTCAACGCTGCTCACCGGTGGCAGCTTATTAAGACATCTGCCGGTCAAAGTCACTTCACTTCACTTCGGCCTGGCAAAAAGTTCACTCCCTTACGTGACAGCTCGGTAGCAAAAGGGTGAAATACAGACCCTTGTTCTGCCCTGGCCCGCCCGTCGGTGAGACAGACCCCCTTTTCTCTTCCTCTACCTCTCTCCGCGTCCCCGTCATCGCTGCCGCCACCACCACCCCCTGGTCGCGCCGTCTTTCACCAGGGACGTCCCAACCACCATCGCGCCGTGCCATAGCTGTCTCTGCGCCGGCTTGCCGGAAAGCATTTGGCCGGCGTTCTCTGTGTTGCCGGTGGGAGACAAACTACGGCCGTCGTCGTTGCTCGTCGTCACCAACCTCTTCAGGCCGACTGTTCGGTCACGCAAGGCGCCATCCAGCATCGTCGTCGCCCGTCAACAAACAAAGGAGTGAAACCTCCAACAGAGAAGAACCGGCATACCCTCCAACAGAGAAGAACCGGCATACCCTCCAACATCAAAAACATCATAGAAGATGCAAGTGAACTCCGTTTTCGATGAACTCGAGCTTGTCATAAAAAAGACCAAGAGTTCCAAATCTCACAAGGAGAAGAACCAAACAAGAACCAATAAAGATGATGCAAGGATGCAATGGTTTGAGCTCTCTACGAACGATACGATCAAGCAACTCATCGAGAGCCCCCCTTGATAGTACAACAATCGATCCTATAACCCGATCTCCCACAACTACCGTGAGACCGGTAAAATAGAAAACCTATCAAGGGCAAATATTTGCCTTGCACATGATCCACTTGAGCTAGATGATGACGATCTTCTCCTCCTCAAGATGGACCACCTTTCTTGATTGCGTTGGCTCGATGAAGACTAGTAGATTGCTCCCCCATACTCCACTATGGGTGAGCCACTCTTCTGCGCATCTTCACAAGTCCATTGTCGCCACAATGGACGGCAAGCTTCAAGCATATGATCTCTTCGTGATGATCCTACTTGAACTTGCACACCGCAACCTAACCACACAAAGAACTCTCACGAAGATCATGGGTTAGTACACAAAGTATAATTGACAATGCTTACCATACCATGGGATCGCTTGATCCCTCTCGATACATCTTCTATGCTTTGTGTGTTGATCAACTTGATTCACTCTTTGACTTAGTCTGGATCAACCTTGAATCTTTCCAACTCTCTTCATTTGGATGATGTCTTGAAGGTAAACATGAATGATCACACACTCTTTTTCTTCAAGACATGCTTGCTATAAGCACAACACTCATATGGCCAATCTTTGGATAATTCCTTAATAGCACCTTGGTCATCACAAACTCTCCTTGAAACCAACAAATGGACTTCAAGAAAAGCCTATGGACAAACCCTTCAAATATAACTCAAGGCAACCATTAGTCCATAGAGATTGTCATCAATTGCCAAAACCAAACATGGGGGCACCGCATGTTCTTTCAACATGTGGACTCACTCATATGAACATACTCATCCGCAAGATCACCAGGAATTCCATATGCAAGTATGCGCATAGTCGCAGTGCATTTCTGGTATGAAGAGAAACCAAGCTTGCCTAGGGCATCCACTTTTCACTCAAAGTATGGGTCATACGCGACCACTCCCTTGTGAATATGATTGAACATGTTCCTTCTCATTCGAAATCGGCGACGAAATTGACGTGGCTTAAAGAGTGGACCATCCTTAAAGTAACCGACATAGAGAAGGTGTTGCCTTTCTCTCTATTGCGGTCCAAGGCCAGAGCATGGCCGGGGATTGATCCCCTATACCGAGGCCGCTTCCTAGTGATGTGTTCATGCACGACCAACGCAGCCGCCAGCTCTTCCTCATCCGAGGATGAATCATCAGATGAGCAAATGAAATTGTGAAAGAAAAACTCATCACCACTGTCCATTGTACCTTCTCAGAAATCCGTCAAACGCCTTGCGGTCATGGTCGGAAAGTGGACGGATAGTGCATGCTCTGCTCCCCTCGCAGGTTGGCCTGGAGACGATGGGCGACGATGATGGTGGATGGCGCCTTGCATGACCGAACGGCCGGCCTGAAGAGGTTGGTGACGACGGGCGACGACGACGACGGCCGTAGTTTGTCTCCCATCAGCAACATAGAGAACGTCGACCAAATGCTTTCTGGCAAGCCGGCACAGAGACAGCTATGGCACAGTGCGATGGTGGTTGGGACGTCCCTGGTGAAAGACGGCACGGCCAGGGGGATGGTGGTGGCGGCAACGATGGCGGGGGCGCGGAGGGAGGTAGAGGAAGAGAAAAGGGGGGTCTGTCTCACCGACAGGCGGGCTAGGGCAGGACAAGGGCACACACCTCTCGCGTCCGTGATTGTCCATTCGGCCACAAACTCGGCCCAAACTTGGGCCGGGAATGGGTCAAAAGCGAACAGAAACCGGATGATGGTCCGTTTGCGGCCGCGCATTGGGAGGCATGTTTTGTCCGTATACCTCCAAACGGACGCAGCCGGACATGATGGGGTCGCGCGTTCACAAACTCAAATTGTCCGTTGGTCTGTAAGGATAAAAGTAGATGGACACCTATTTTCATCTTTTGGTCTATTTTATGTCTGTTCGCACCTATTTTCTGTTGGGAAACGTATCATGCAATTTCAAAAAAATCCTACGCTTACGCAAGATCTATCTAGGAGATGCATAGCAACGACCGGGGAAGAGTGTGTCCACGTACCCTCGTAGACCGAAAGCGCAAGCGTTTGACAACGTGGTTGATGTAGTCGAACTTCTTCTAGCTCCGACCGATCAAGTACCGAACGTACGGCACCTCCGAATTCTGCACACTTCAGCGCGATGACGTCCCTCGCCCTCTTGATCTAGCAAGGTGCCGAGGAAGTAGATGAGTTCCGTCAGCACGACGGCATGGTGACAGTGATGGTGATGTGATCCGCGCAGGACTTCGCATAAGCACTATGAAGATATGACCGGAGGCGTAAACTGCGAAGGGGGGCGCCGCACACGGCTAACGATTGTTGTTGCGTGTTCTAGGTGCCCCCTCCCCATGTATATCTAGGTGGGAGGGGGAGGGGAGCTGCCATGGGGCGCCCCTTGGGAATCCTACTTGGGGTTCCTATCCCAATTGCCCCTCTTTCCTTATTTCACCGGAGGGGAAAAGGGAATAGGGAAGGGAGGAAGGAAAGGGGGGTGTCGGTGTCAAAACCGGCGGATCTCGGGTAGGGGGTCCCGAACTGTGCGTCTAGGCGGATAGTAACAGGAGACAAGGGACACGATGTTTTTACCTAGGTTCGGACCCTCTCGATGGAGGTAAAACCCTACTCCTGCTTGATTGATATTGATGATATGGGTAGTACAAGAGTGGATCTACCACGAGATCAAGGAGGCTAAACCCTAGAAACTAGCCTATGGTATGATTGTTGTTCGTCCTATGGACTAAAACCCTCCGGTTTATATAGACACCGGAGAGGGCTAGGGTTACACAGAGTCGGTTACAATGGTAGGAGATCTACATATCCGTATCGCCAAGCTTGCCTTCCATGCCAAGGAAAGTCCCATCCGGACACGGGACGAAGTCTTCAATCTTGTATCTTCATAGTCTTGGAGTCCGGCCAATGATGATAGTTCTGCTATCCGGACACCCCCTAGTCCAAGACTCCCTCAGTAGCCCCTGAACCAGGCTTCAATGACGATGAGTCCGGCGTGCATATTGTCTTCGGCATTGCAAGGCGGGTTCTCCTCCAAATTCCATGTGCTCACTGAATAGTGTCCGGCTTCCTTATAAATGTTGCGCTCCTTGGCTTCCACGTCCAATAATGGCCCTCTTCCACGTGTCGTATGAATGCGAAAAGCTAGGGTATTTTTACGTTTTACCCCCTAGCTGCGCAAATAAGCTGCCTATAAGAGGAGCAAGGATCTAGATCCGAATCACACCATCCCCCTTCCGCGAGTACTCATCGAAGCGCCTCTTACAAAAATCCATTCCATCATGGACAGTCGACGCGGCTCCTCCTCTCGCGCTCCCAGCCCTCAGCCCGGAGATTGGAGGAGATGTTCAGTCCCGCATAGCGAGTTAGTGACGCTCCAAGCCGAGGGATACCTTCCCCCAGCCTTCATGGTTCCGGTTCGAGCCGGACTGGCCACCTACAAGGGTGGGAAGCAGGCGGAGAGCGTCCCCAATCCCTCCAAAGGAGAGCGGGTATGCTTCGTTCCTTATCTAATAAGGGGCCTTGGATTTACCATACATCCGTTTCTCCAGGGGCTCCTGGAGTTCTACGGACTCCAACTTCACCACCTTACACCTGCCTCCATCTTGCACATCGCGGGCTTTGTAGCCGTTTGCGAGCTGTTCTTGGGCATCGAGGCCCATTTTGCGCTGTGGAAAAGACTGTTTTGCCTCGTACCCCGTTCTCACGAGGGGTCGATATATCAAGTGGGCGGAGCCGAAATATGGCGCATCACCGGGACCGGATATCTATCCGGAACCCCGAAGAAGGCGTCCGAAGACTGGCCTTCAGAATGGTTCTATATGGAAGACGCCCCACTGCCGGACCCAGTTCGGATCGGCCTCCCGGAGTTCAGCAATGCTCCCCTAAAGAAACGCCTGAGTTGGCGCCCGCGGAGCCCTCAACGGGAGAGTGATAGGAGCGTCCAATATCTGATGGGCCGGATAAGGTTACTGGCTCATTCCGGACTGACCATGATCGGAGTCATGGCCACGTGCATCATGCGAGGGGTACAGCCGCTCCAATATAGGGGCCACCCCATGTGGGATTTCAACGGGGATAATGAAGCCACCCGTCATGGTCGCAAGGGGCCGGGATCGGTTGCCGATCTGGTGAAGATCCTGTCCGGCTTGTATAAGGGGGAGAAAGAGGACTTCCTCCGCACCAGTCCATTGAATGGATTCTCCATGAATAACCCTCGAAGCTGGGTAAGTGGACGTTTATTCATCCGATCCATATTTCCAAAGTTAAGTGTCTCATTTCGTGATTTCGACGCAGGAGCTGCGCCGGGATGTAGAGGGCATTCACAGCCCGACTCCACAGCCCGAGGATCCGGGACGATCCCTTGATCCGGCCTCCGAAGAGGATCCGGACATAGAGGTGGAGCTGATCGATGGGGTGTTCCACCAACTTAGCGTGGACAATGTTTTAGTCGCCATTACGGCCGACTACCCCGGTTTATCTCCGGTTTCCCAGGTAACTGTGACCGGAGTCCCGACATCATTTACTCCATCCATGCTTATTTCTGACAACCGTATACCAACGGTGCTCCGCAGGAGGTGCCTTCAGGGCGGGAAGCCGAACCCGCGGCGGCTAACCATAAAGGTCAGTTCGGCCCAGCAGGCGGAAGAGGAGTGCGGCGTGAATCGAAACGTCGCTGCAACGGTATGACGCACCACCATGTTTAAAGGAAAATATTCCTAGGAGGTACATTAACGCTCATGATTTTTCTAGGAGAAAGAGCGTTCGCCGGACTGTGCCCGGAGAGGTTGCCAACCAAACCTCCGCCAGCCAGGCTCCAACGCCTGGTCCGGAGGCGGAGGCAAACACAAGGCGTGTGCCGGATGCTCCTCCAACGGAGGATGCCGACAGGCTGTCCGCCACCAGGTCCGAGGTGGAGAGCGCCATGAATCACAGGCGCCGCCGGACAGTTCTTCGTGACGCGTGTTTCTCCTCGGAGGCGTTGAATGCCTTTAATGCGGGAGACGCGCACCTCCGTGCCGCTCGGGATGGTTTAACCAGAGCCACGGAGCAGTATGTGAAAGACATACGGGTGAGGAGTTTTAATAGTTATATATGCCAGTAGCCCCCGAGACTTAAAATAGTTAAAATAACTGATTTAAGGATCATTTATTATGCAGGATCTTACGGAGAAGAATACCCACCCGTTCCAGGAGCTTCAAGAGTGCAAGGCCCAACTTGAGGCCGCACTAGCTGCCTCAGGGGGAGCCACAGAGACCCCCTCTGGTAATACATACTTCAAAAAGATAAGTAGTTTATGAAGTGTGGTGTGTGTGTAAGTCTGACAATAATATTGCAGAGGGTGCCGGACTGGATCCGGACAAGCAACATCTGCTACGTCAGCTGAAGGCCGGCGATAAGGTGCTTATGAGGGTGCAGCAGGAGAGGAACAAACTCCAAGATGCCAACACCCAGCTGGGCGAAGAACTAAAAGATGTTCGGGTCCAGCTGTCTGACTCCGTAAAGGAGAATCGGCGGCTTCGTCGCGGCATCTACAGTAAGTGCTTGAGCAAACTCTTTTGAAAAGAAGAGTTCGGCGAGGAAGTCAATTGACAGGAATGTGTCTGTAGGTGTGCTCACAGGTCGCCCTGCAGATGAAATGCCCGGTTCAACGGGTGACCAACTTCTCGAGCTGCTGCAATTGCACGAACGTGTTCGGCAGGCAATGAGTGGCGTTGCCCAGGACTTATGGCCGTCCGTCTCCCTACCCGAGGGTCTTGGAGGGCTTGCGGAGAAGCTTCAGGGAGCACGGCAGCGCTTCCGTCTGTGGAAGATATCGGCCTGCCGTCAAGGCGCCAGGGAGGCCTGGGCCATGGTGAAGACGCGGTACACGAAGGCGGATCCGAACCACATGGCCGAGGTCGGACCTGTGGGGCCCGATGGGAAGGAGATCCCTGTGAGCTTAATGTACAGCCAAGTAGAGTTGGCCGCTAAGTATTCCCAACAGGACTGTAAATTAGACAGCCTGTTAGACGGGATTGAAGAGGAGTACAATCAGTCAATTTGACGATGTATTTTTAAGTGACATGTATAATGCCTTCTAGCCGGATTGTAGATCGTTTGTCTTTGCGGACCTTTTCGCTTCAACCTCGGGGCCCAACAGTCCGGAGTGTGTCCGAATACCCTCACGGTTATATAAAAACCAGGGCATGCATGGAGACCAGGCGTAGGGGTCATTAGTGCTTTATCAGACAAGTGCCCAACTAGTTATGTTATATTACATGGTTAGTAAGAAACATCTTCCAGGGAGAATAGTTCCGTTAGGGGTTCCTTTCCCTGGGAGGCATGCCCTAAAGTGCATGTCCGGACTGCGAAAAGAGCAGAAAAGCATCTGGGGGCAGATAAGTAAATAAGTAAGAAATCATCTTTCAAGTCACCGACCGAATATTCCCTTAAGAACGCTAGCTTTCGGCTTCACCCAGTCTGAGGTACACATCCGGCTGACCCGGCAGTAACAATCGCAGAGGTGCTCCCTTTACCTCCTAGCCGAACAATCGGGAACGTAGGGGTAAGCACAGGAGCCAGGCAACCCAGCTTGGCCAAAACTTAAGTCATATCGATGCATATAATGGTGAATAAAAGGTACATGCGGAAGTTTGACACATGTGTGGGGCACGAAGCCCGTATAAATAAGCTTCTATTAAAGAAGCCCCCAGGTGTAATGAGTGCGAGTAGCACGTCAAGTGTGTGCGAACAATGCGCAGATCAGCCCTCAAAGGCTCTATGAAAAAGGGAGGAAAAAAGAGAGAAATAGAAGGCAGCTAAAGTATAAAATGTGGACGGAGGAAGAAGACGAACTCTGAGTACGGCGCTAGGCGTAGAATCTTCAGAGACGGGCTGCGTTCCATGGGTTCGGCTCGAGTCGGTTGTCTGATGCGTTATGTAGACGGTATGCTCCGCCGGTCAGGACTTGGTCGATGATGAAGGGATCTTCCCATTTGGGTTTGAGTTTGTCCTTTTTCTTGTCCGGCAGGCGTAGAACTAGTTCGCCAACATTGTAAGTTTTGGCCCGTACTTCTCTGCTTTGATATATTCGAGCCTGCTGCCAATAGAATGCGGAACGAGCCTTTGCCACGTCGCGCTCTTCTTCTAGGGCGTCCAAACTGTCCTGCTGATCCAACTCGGCCTTCTTTCCTCGAACATGCGCACGCGAGGTGAGTCATGAATTATATCGCAGGGCAAAACTGCCTCTGCGCCATATACCATAAAAAATGGTGTGAATCCGGTAGTGCGATTTGGCGTAGTCCGCAGCCCCCAGAGTACGGAGTCGAGCTCCTCCACCCAGTGCGTGTCAGATTCCGTGAGGGACCGCACTAACCTGGGTTTGATGCCGCTCATGATTAGACCATTTGCTCGTTCGACTTGACCGTTAGTTTGAGGGTGATAGACTGAAGCGTAGTCGAGCTTGATGCCCATGTTTTTGCACCAGAGTTTAACCTCGTCGGCCATGAAGTTCGTGTCGTTATCAGTGATGATGCTGTGGGGGACGCCGTAGCGGTGTACTACCCCAGATATGAAGTCTATCACATGTCCGGATTCGGCCGTTTTAACCGGCTTGGCCTCTATCCATTTGGTGAATTTATCCACCATGACCAATAGGTATTTTTGCTTGTGGGTTCCCCTTTAAGGGGTCCAACCATGTCAAGCCCCCAGACCGCGAACAACCAGGTGATGGGTATAGTTTTGAGGGCGGTGGGTGGCATGTGGCTTTGATTAGCAAAGAGCTGGCAACCAACGCATCGTTGTACTAAGTCCTGAGCATCTGCCCGGGCAGTCGGCCAATAAAATCCTGTACGGAAGGCCTTGCCCACAAGGGCCCGGCTGCGGCGTGGTGCCCGCCGAGTCCAACGTGAATTTCAGCCAAGAGATTTCGCCCTTCCTCTTCGGAGATGCACCTTTGAAGGACTCCGGTTGTGCTTTTCTTATAAAGTTCTCCCGCATGGACCTTGTAGGCTTTAGATCGCCAAACTATGCAACGGGCCTCATTTTGGTCTTCAGGAAGTTCCTGCCTAATTAGGTAGGCTAGGAATGGTTCCGTCCACGGGGCAATTACTGCCATTATTTCGTGGGCTGAAGGTGTTATTTCATTGGCTGAGCCACCGATTGTATCAGAATTTTCTGTGTTAGGAGGTGCGGTTGGTTCCGGGTTGTTATTTCCGGACTCCTCTTCCCATAATTCGGATGGCTTAAAGAGCCGCTCCAGGAAGATGTTTGGAGGGACGACGTCGCGTTTTGCGCCGATGCGTGCCAACAAGTCGGCTGCCTGGTTATTATCCCAGGCTACATGGTGGAATTCGAGTCCTTCGAACCGAGCTGACATTTTTAAGACGGCGTTACGATAGGCTGCCATTTTCGGATCCTTGGCGTCAAAGTCTCCATTTACTTGGGATATTGCGATGTTTGAATCCCCGCGCACCTCTAGGCGTTGAATGCCCATGGAGATTGCCATTCGGAGACCGTGTAGAAGGGCCTCATATTCGGCTGCATAGTTGGAGTCCGTGTACATTATCTGAAGTACGTCTTGGACTGTGTCTCTGGTTGGGGACGTCAATACGACACTAGCCCCCAAGCCGGCCAACATTTTGGAGCCGTCGAAATGCATGATCCAATTGGAGTATGCGCCGTACTCTTTAGGGAGTTCAGCTTCGGTCCATTCGGTGATGAAGTCAGCCAAAACTTGCGACTTTATAGCTCGCCGTGGTTTGTAGGTTATGTCGAATGGTAAGAGCTCAATGGCCCATTTTGCAATCCTGCCCGTCGCGTCGCGGTTATTTATAATGTCATTGAGAGGTACTTCGGAGGCCACTGTTATCGAACACTCTTGAAAGTAGTGTCGTAGCTTCCGGGATGCCATGAACACTACGTACGCTATCTTTTGATAATGTGGATACCGGGACTTGCATGGGGTTAAGACAGTGGATACGTAATACACTGGTTTTTGAAGAGGGAATTTGTGTCCTTCTATTTCTCGTTCGACGACGAGTACCGCGCTGACAACTTGATGTGTTGCCGCAATATATAATAACATCAGTTCGCCCAGGTTGGGCGCGGCCAGGACCGGATTTGTTGCCAATATGGCCTTTATTTCTTCGAGTCCGGCCGTGGTAGCATCCGTCCATTCGAAGTGTTCGGTGCGCCGGAGGAGGCGATAAAGGGGCAATGCCTTTTCTCCCAAACGGGAGATGAAGGGCTTAGAGCCGCCACGCATCCAGTCAGTTTTTGTATTTGTTTGAGGTCTTTTGGGATATCCAATTGTGACAGAGCTCGGATCTTGGCTGGGTTTGCTTCAATTCCTCTACCGGATACAATGAAGCCTAAGAGCTTTCCGGCTGGTACGCCGAAAACGCATTTTTCCGGGTTGAGCTTACTGTCATATGCGCGGAGGTTGTCGAATGTGAGCCTCAAATCGTCTACTAGAGTTTTGACGTGTTTGGTCTTAACGACCACATCGTCTACGTATGCCTCCACTGTTTTGCCGATCTGGGTAGCCAGACATGTCTGAATCATGCGCTGATATGTTGCGCCGGCGTTTTTGAGTCCGAAAGGCATTGTGTTGAAGCAGAATGGTCCATATGGAGTAATGAATGCCATTGCGGCTTGGTCTGTCTCCGCCATCTTGATTTGATGGTATCCGGAGTATGCCTCGAGGAAGCACAATGAATCGTGCCCAGCGGTAGCATCAATGATTTGATCGATGCGGGGAAGGGGGAAAGGATCCTTTGGGCAAGCCTTGTTAAGGTCTTTAAAATCGACACACAGGCGCCAGGATTTGTCCTTTTTTGGTACCATTACCAGGTTTGCTAGCCAGTCCGGATGTTTTATGTCTCTGATGAATCCGGCTTCTAATAGTTTGGCTAGCTCCTCTCCCATTGCCTGTCTTTTGGGTTCGGAAAATCACCGAAGAGCCTGTTTGACTGGCTTGAATCCTTTTAGGATGTTTAGGCTGTATTCTGCCAGCTTGCGTGGGATTCCTGGCATATCTTAAGGGTGCCAGGAAAAGATGTCCCAATTTTCCCGAAGGAATTGTCATAGTGCGGCGTCTACATCAGGGTTTAACTGTGCCCCAATGGAGGCCGTCTTTGTGGGGTCCGTTGGATGGACTTGGAATTTGACTATTTCGTCTGCTGGTTTAAAAGAGGTGGACTTGGATCTCTTATCGAGTATCACATCGTCCCTGTTCACCGTGGAGCGCAGCGCAGTGAGTTCCTCTGCCGCTTGGGCTTCGGATAGTGCCTCTAGGGCTAGTGCGGCTGTCTTATTTTCAGCACGGAGCGCTATGTCCGGATCACTGACAAGAGTGATGATTCCATTGGGGCCGGGCATTTTAAGCTTCATGTACCCGTAATGGGGTATAGCTTGAAAAATTGTGAATGCCTCTCGGCCTAGTAAAGCGTGATATTCGCTGCTGAATGGGGCCACTTGGAACGTGACCTCCTCGGACCTATAATTGTCCAGCAGGCTGAACACCACATCTAGTGTAATTTTTCCTGTGCAGCGCACTTCTAGACTAGGGATTATTCCTCTGAAGGTTGTGCTGCTTCGCTCAGTGCGGCTCCAGTCTATTTCCATTTTTCAAAGGGTTTCCTCGTAGATGAGGTTTAATCCGCTGCCGCCATCCATGAGTACCTTGGTAAGACGAAAGCCGTCCAATGTCGGTGTCAAAACCGGCGGATCTCGGGTAGGGGGTCCCGAACTGTGCGTCTAGGCGGATGGTAACAGGAGACAAGGGACATGATGTTTTTACCCAGGTTCGGGCCCTCTCGATGGAGGTAAAACCCTACTCCTGCTTGATTGATATTGATGATATGGGTAGTACAAGAGTGGATCTACCACGAGATCAAGGAGGCTAAACCCTAGAAGCTAGCCTATGGTATGATTGTTGTTCATCCTATGGACTAAAACCCTCCGGTTTATATAGACACCGGAGAGGGCTAGGGTTACACAGAGTCGGTTACAATGGTAGGAGATCTACATATCCGTATCGCCAAGCTTGCCTTCCATGCCAAGGAAAATCCCATCTGGACACGAGACGAAGTCTTCAATCTTGTATCTTCATAGTCTTGGAGTCCGGCCAATGATGATAGTTCGGCTATCCAGACACCCCCTAGTCCAGGACTCCCTCAGGGGGCCGAACCCCCTCTTCCTTCTCCCACTCGGCCTCCTTCCTTAGGGGGGGCGCCACCCCTTGTGGGCTGGTGTGCTCACCTCCTATGGACCATAAGGCCCATTATTCCCCCCGAGGGTTCCGGTACCCCCCCCCCCCCGCTGGTACTCCATTAAATACCCGATACTATTCGGAACACTTTTGGTGTCCGAATACTATCATCCTATATATATATATATATATATATATATATATATCAATATTTACCTCTCGACCATTTCGAGACTCCTCGTTATGTCCGTGATCTCATCCGGGACTCCGAACAACATTCTGTCACCAAATCACATAACTCATATAATAAAATATCATCATCGAACGTTAAGCGTGCGGACCCTACGGGTTCGAGAACTATGTAGACATGACCAAGACATCTCTCCGGTCAATAACCAATAGCGGAACCTGGATGCTCATATTGGCTCCTACATATTCTACGAAGATCTCTATCGGTCGAACCGTTATGACAACATACGTTATTCCCTTTGTCCATCGGTATGTTACTTGCCCGAGATTTGACCGTCAGTATCTACATACCTAGTTCAATCTTGTTACCGGCAAGTCTCTTTACTCATTCCGTAATACATCATCATACAACTAACTCATTAGTCACTTTGCTTGCAAGGCTTCTTATGATGTGCATTACCGAGAGGGCCCAGAGATACCTCTCCGATACTCGGAGTGACAAATCCTAATCTCGATCTATGCCAACCCAATAAACACCTTCAGAGATACTTGTAGAGCATCTTTATAATCACCCAGTTGCGTTGTGACGTTTGATAGCACACAAGGCATTCCTCCGGTATCCGGGAGTTTCATAATCTCATAGTCGAAGGAATATATATTTGACATGAAGAAAGCAATAGAAATAAAACTGAATGATCAATATGCTAAGCTAACGGATGGGTCTTGTCCATCACATCATTCTCCTAATGATGTGATCCCATTCATCAAATGACAACATATGTCTATGGTTAGGAAACTTAACCATCTTTGATTAGGCTTACTAGGGACACGTTGTTTTGTCTATGTATCCACACATGTATCAAGTTTTCGGTTAATACAATTCTAGCATGAATAATAAACATTTATCATGATATAAGGAAATATAAAATAACAACTTTATTATTGCCTCTAGGGCATATTTCCTTCAATCTCCCACTTGCACTAGAGTCAATAATCCAGTTCACATCGCCATGTGATTTAACACCAATAGTTCACATCTTTATGTGATTAACACCCATAATTCATGTTGCCATGTGACCAATACCCAAAGAGTTTACTAGAGTAAATAATCTAGTTCACATCACTATGTGATTAACACCCAAAGAGTACTAAGGTGTGATCATGTTTTGCTTGGTTTAGTCAACGGGTCTGCCACATTTAGATCCGTATGTATTTTGCAAATTTCTATGTCTACAATGCTCTGCACGGAGCTACTCTAGCTAATTGCTCCCACTTTCAATATGTATCCAGATTAAGACTCAGAGTCATCTGGATCAGTGTGAAAGCTTGCATCGACGTAACCCTTTAGGACGAACTCTTTGTCACCTCCATAACCGAGAAACATTTCCTTAGTCCTCTTTAGGTACCTAAGGATAATTTTGACCGTTGTCCAGTGATCTACTCCTGGATCACTATTGTACCCCCTTGCCAAACTCATGGCAAGGTACACAATAGGTCTGGTATACAACATGACATACTTTATAGAGCCTATGGCTGAGGCATAGGGAATGCCTTTCATTATATTTCTATCTTCTGTCATGGTCGGGTTTTGAGTCTTACTCAACTTCATATCTTACAACTCAGGCAAGAACTCCTTCTTTGACTGTTCCATTTTGAACTTCTTCAAAATCTTATCAAGGTATGTACTCATAGAAAGTCTTATCAAGCGTCTTGATCTATCTCTATAGATCATGATGCCCAATATGTAAGCAGCTTCACCGACGTCTTTCTTTAAAAACTTTTATTCAAGTATCCTTTTATGCTATCCAGAAATTCTACATCATTTCCAATCAACAATATGTCATCCACATATAATATTAGAAATGATATAGAGCTCCCACCCACTTTCTTATAAATACAGGCTTCTCCGAAAGTCTGTATAAAATCATATGCTTTGATCACCTCATCAAAGCATATATTCCAACTCCGAGATGCTTGCACCAGTCCATAGATGGATCGCTGGAGCTTGCACACTTTGTTAGCACCTTTAGGATCGCAAAACCTTCTGGTTGCATCATATACAATTCTTTTCTTTAAGAAATCCATTAAGGAATGCAGTTTTGACGTCCATTTGCCAGATTTCATAGTCATAAAATGCGGCAATCGATAACATGATTCGGACAGACTTAAGCATCGATACGAGTGAGAAAATCTCATCGTAGTCAACACCTTGTACTTGTCAAAAACCTTTTGCGACAATTCGAGCTTTATAGATAGTAACACTACCATCAGTGTCCATCTTCCTCTTGAGGATCGATTTATTTTCAATGGCTTGTCGATCATCGGGCAAGTCCACCAAAGTCCACACTTTGTTCTTATATATGTATCCTATCTCAGATTTCATGGCCTCAAGCCATTTATCGGAATCTGGGCTCATCATAGCTTCTTCATAGTTCGTAGGTTCGTCATGGTCTAGTAACATGACTTCCAGAACAGGATTACCGTACCACTCTGGTGCGGAACATGCTCTGGTTGACCTATGAGGTTCAGTAGTAACTTGATCTGAAGTTTCATGATCATCATCATTAGCTTCCGCTCTAGTTGGTGTAGGCATCACGGGAACGATTTTCTGTGATGAGCTACTTTCCATTTCAAGAGAAGGTACAATTACCTCATCAAGTTCTACTTTCCTCCCACTCACTTCTTTTGAGAGAAACTCCTTCTCTAGAAAGTTTCCATTCTTGGCAACAAAGATCTTGCCTTCGGATCTGTGGTAGAAGGTGTACCCAATTGTTTCCTTAGGATATCCTGTGAAGACGCACTTCTCCGATTTGGGTTCGAGCTTATCAGGCAGAAGTCTTTTGACATAACTGTAGCAACCCCAAACTTTAAGAAATGACAACTTAGGTTTCTTGCCAAACCACAGTTCATACGGTGTCGTCTCAACGGATTTATACGGTGCCCTATTTAACGTGAATGCAGCTGTCTCTAATGCATAACCACAATATGATAGTGGTAAATCGGTATGAGACATCATAGATCGCACCGTATCTAATAAAGTACGGGTACAATGTTCCGACACACCTTTACGCTGTGGTGTTCCAAGTGGCGTGAGTTGTGAAACTATTCCACATTGTTTTAAATGAAGGCCAAATACGTAACTCAAATATTCGCCTTCGCAATCAGATCGTAGAAACATTATTTTCTTGTTATGATGATTCTCCACTTCACTCTGAAATTCTTTGAAGTTTTCAAATGTTTCAGACTTGTGTTTCATCAAGTAGATATACCCATATCTGCTCAAATCATCTGTGAAGGTCAGAAAATAATGATACGTGCCGCATGCCTCAACACTCATTGGACTTCATACATCGGCATGTATTATTTCTAATAAGTCATTAGCTTGCTCCGTTGTTTCGGAGAACGGAGTTTTAGTCATCTTGCCCATGAGGCATGGTTCGCAAGTTTCAAATGATTCATAATCAAGTGATTCCAAAAGTCCATCAGCATGGAGTTTCTTCATGCGTTTTACACCATATGACCTAAACGGTAGTGCCACAAATATGTTGTACTATCATTATCAACTTTGCATCTTTTGGCATCAATATTATGAATATGTGTATCACTACGATCAAGATTCAATAAACCTTTTACATTGGGTGTATGACCATAGAAGGTATTATTCATGTAAACAGAACAACAATTATTCTCTGACTTAAATGAATAACCGTATTAAAATAAACATGATCCAATCATATTCATGCTCAACGCAATTACCAAATAATATTTATTTAGGTTTAACACTAATCCCGAAGGTAGAGGGAGTATGCGATGGTGATCTTATCAACCTTGGAATCACTTCCAACACACATCGTCACCTCACCCTTAACTAGTCTCTATTAATTTTTGCAACTCCTGTTTTGAGTTACTAATCTTAGCAACTGAACCGGTATCAAATACCCATGGGATACTATGAACACTAGTAAACTACACATCAATAACATGTATATCAAAATATACCTTCACTTTGCCATCCTTCTTATCCACCAAGTATTTGGAGCAGTTCCGCTTCCAGTGACCATTCCCTTTGCAGTAGAAGCACTCAACTTTAGGCTTAGGTGCAGCTTTGGGTTTCTTCACGGGAGTGGCAACTTGCTTGCCATTCTTCTTGAAGTTCCCTTTCTTTCCCTTGTCGTTTCTCTTGAAACTAGTGGTCTTGTTTAATCATCAACACTTGATGCTCTTCCTTGATTTCTACCTTCGCCGATTTTAGCATCGCGAAGAGCTCGAGAATCATTTTCGTCATCCCTTGCATATTATAGTTCATCACGAAGTTCTTGTAGCTTAGTGATAGTGACTAGAGAACTCTGTAAATCACTATCTTATCTGGAAGATTAACTCCCACTTGATTCAAGCGATTGTAGTACCCATACATTCTGAGTACATGCTCACTGGCTGAGCTATTCTCCTTCATCTTGTAGGCAAAGTACTTGTCATAGGTCTCATACCTCTCGACACGGGCATGAGTCTGAAATACCAATTTCAGTTCTTGGAACATCTCATATGCTCCGTGGCGTTCAAAATGTTTTTGAAGTCCTGGTTCTAAGACGTAAATCATGGCTCACTAAACTATCAAGTAGTCATCATATCGAGCTTGCAAAACATTCTTAACGTCTACATCTACTCCTGCAACAGGTTTGCCACCTAGCGGTGCATCAAGGACATAATTCTTGTGTGCAGCAATGAGGATAATCCTCAGAACATGGATCCAGTCCACATCATTACTACTATCATCTTTCAACTTAGTTTAGGAACATATAAAAAAATATAGGAGCTATATCGTGAGCTATTGATCTACAACATAGATATGCAAATACTATCAGGACTAGGTTCATGGTAAATTAAGTTCAATTAATCAAATTATTTAAGAACTCCCACTTAGATAGACATCCCTCAAGTCATCTAAATGATACATGATCCAAATCAACTAAACCATGTCCAATCATCACGTGAGATGGAGTAGTCATCAATGGTGAACATCTCTATGTTGATCATATCTACTATATGATTCACGTTTGACATTTCGGTCTCCAGTGTTCTGATACGTCCATTTTGCATCATGCTTTTATATCAATAATTATTGCATTATGGGCTGTTATTACACATTATGTCACAATACTTATGCCTATTCTCTCTTATTTTACAAGGTTTACATGAAGAGGGAGAATGCCGGCAGCTGGAATTCTGGGCTAGAAAAGGAGCAAATATTAGAGACCTATTCTGCACAACTCCAAAAGTCCTAAAACTTCACAGAGGCACGTTTTGGAATATATAAAAATATTGGGCAAAGAAAGAATCATAGGGAGGCCACCCACCATCCACGAGGGTGGGGGCGCGCCCTACCCCCTGGGCGCGCCCCTGCCTCGTGGGCCCCCTGGCAGGCCTCCGGTGCCCGTCTTTTGCTATATGAAGTCTTTCGCCCTGGGAAAAATCAGAAGGAAGCTTTCAGGACGAAGCACCGCCGTCTCGAGGCGGAACCTTGGCGGAACCAATCTAGGGCTCCGGTGGAGCTGTTCTACCGGGGAAATATCCCTCCGGGAGGGGGAAATCATCACCATCGTCATCACCATCGGAAACATCCCTTCGGGAGGGGGTCAACCTCCATCAACATCTTCACCAGCACCATCTCATCTCAAACCCTAGTTCATCTCTTGTATCCGATCTTTGTCTCAAAACCTCAGATTGGTACTTGTGGGTTGCTAGTAGTGTTGATTACTCCTTGTAGTTGATGCTAGTTGGTTTGTTTGGTGGAAGATCATATGCTCAGATCCTTTATGCATATTAATACCCCTATGATTATGAACATGAATATAATTTGTGAGTAGTTATGTTTGTTCCTGAGGACATGGGAGAAGTCTTGCTATAAGTAGTCATGTGAATTTGGTATTCGTTTGATATTTTGATGAGATGTATGTTTTCTTTCCTCTAGTGGTGTTATGTGAACGTCGACTACATGACAATTCACCATTATTTGGGCCTAGGGGAATTCATTGGGAAGTAATAAGTAGATGATGGGTTGCTAGAGTGACAGAAGCTTAAACCCTAGTTTATGCGTTGCTTCGTAAGGGGCTGATTTGGATCCACATGTTTCATGCTATGGTTAGGTTTACCTTAATACTTCTTTTGTAGTTGCGGATGCTTGCAAAAGGGGTTAATCATAAGTGGGATACTTGTCCAAGGAAGGGCAGTACCCAAGCACCAGTCCACCCACATATCAAATTATCAAAGTAACGAACGCGAATCATATGAGCATGATGAAAACTAGCTTGATGATAATTCCCATGTGTCCTCGGGAGCGCTTTCCTTTATATAAGAGTTCATCTAGGCTTGTCCTTCGCCACAAAAAGGATTGGTCCACCTTGATGCACCTTGTTTACTTTTGTTACTTGTTACCCATTACAAATTACCTTATCACAAAACTATCTGTCACCGATAATTTTAGTGCTTGCAGAGAATACCTTACTGAAAACCGCTTGTCATTTCCTTCTGCTCCTCGTTGGGTTCGACACTCTTACTTATCAAAAGGACTACGATAGATCCCCTACACTTGTGGGTCATCATGTTCCGAGGCCATGTCTGTACATGTTGGGCTCGTTAAGTTTAACCTGAGTTTTCCGCATGTGCAAACCTGTCTTGCACCTGTTGTATTTGAACGTAGTCTATCACACCCGATCATCTCGTAGTGTCTCTACACGACGAACTATCGCAACGGTGCATACTCAGGGAGAACACTTATACCTTGAAATTTAGTGAAGGGATCATTTTATAATGCTACCGCCGTACTAAGCAAAATAAGATGCATAAAAGATAAACATCACATGCAATCAAAATGTGTGACATGATATGGCCATCATCATCTTGTGCTTTAGATCTCCATCTCCAAAGCATCGTCATGATCTCCATCATCACCGGCTCAACACCTTGATCTCCATCATAGCGGCGTGGTCGTCTCACCAACTATTGCTTCTACAACTATCGCTAACGCATAGTGATAAAGTAAAGCAATTACATGGCATTTGCATTTCTTATAATAAAGAGACAACCATAAGGCTCCTGTCGGTTGCCGATAACTTTTACAATACATGATCATCTCATACAACAATGTATATGCCATCATGTCTTGACCATATCACATCACAACATGCCCTGCAAAAACAAGTTAGACGTGCTCTACTTTGTTCTTGCAAGTTTTATGTGGCTGCTATGGGCTTTTAGCAAGAACCGTTCTTACCTACGCATCAAAACCACAACGGTGATTTATCAAGTTTGTTGTTTTAACCTTCAACAAGGACCGGCTACAGTCAAATTCGATTCAACTAAAGTAGGAGAAACAGATACCCACCAACCACCTTTATGCAAAACTAGTTGCATGTCTGTCGGTGGAACCGGTCTCATGAACATGGTCATGTAAGGTTGGTCCGGGCCGCTTCATCCAACAATACCGCCGAATCAAAATAAGACATTGGTGGTAAGCAGTATGACGATCACCGCCCACAACTCTTTGTGTTATACTCGTGCATATCATCTACGCATGGACCTGGCTCATGATGCCACTATTGAGAAACGTAGAATGCAATTTCAAAAAAATTCCTACGCTCACGCAAGATCTATCTAGGAGATGCATAGCAACGAGGGGGTAAGAGTGTGTCCACATACCCTTGTAGACCAAAAGCGGAAGCGTTTGACAACGCGGTTGATGTAGTCAAACTTCTTATAGCTCCGATCGATCAAGTACCGAACATACGACACCTCTGAGTGCTGCACACGTTCAGCGCGATGACGTCCCTCGCCTTCTTGATCCAGCAAGGTGTCGAGGAAGTAGATGAGTTCCGTCAAGACGACAGCATGATGACGGTGACGGTGATGTGATCCGTGTAGAGCTTCGCCTAAGCACTATGAAGATATGATCGGAGGCGTAAACTGTGGAGGGGGGCGCCACACATGGCTAACGATTATTGTTGTGTGTTCTAGGCGCCCCCTCCCCACATATATATAGGTGGGAGGGGGAGGGGAGCTGCCATGGGGAGCCCCAAGTAGGAGGAATCCTACTTGGGGTTCCTATACCAATTCGGCCCCCTTTCCTTATTTCACCGGAGGGGAAAAGGGAAGAGGGAAGGTGAAAGTGCTAGTTATCGACTAGAGGGGGGGTGAATAGGTGATTTTTATGAAAGTCTTCAAAACACGAGGTCTTTGAAGACAAACAGATGAAATGAACCTATTGATATGCAGGGAAGATAGACTACACTAGACAAGCCATAGTCAAGTAAGCAATATTGTGAAAGTACGAAGACTATCAGCAGCTAGGTAGTATGGATCAGAATGGAAGACACCATGAAGCCAAACAGTAAATAGTCTTCACACAGTGAAGTCAATCAGATCAGACACGCAAGCAATGACTTCATGAAAACAAACTGAAACTAAAGGGAAGTGGGGGATAGAACCAGTTGCTTGGTGAAGACGAGGATTTGGTAGACCAGTTCCAGTTGCTGTGACAACTGTACGTCTGGTTAGGGAGGCTGAGATTTAACTCAAAAGACTGTGTCTTCACCTTATTCCCCTTGAGCTAAGGACACCCAGTCCTCGCCCAATCACTCTGGTAAGTCTTCAAGGTATCCTTCCAAACCTTCACAGACTTCATTCACTAGCGATCCACAATGACTCCTGGATGCTCAGAACGCGACGCCTAACCGTATGGAGGATTCACAGTCCTCAAGTGTAACAATTCTTCAGGTCACGCGGACAGAAAGACTTTAGTGATGCCTAACACTCTTTGGCTCTGAGTGTTTTGGGCTTTGTCCTTGCAAGGATCTCTCTCTCAAATGCTTCGGAGGTGGGTTGCTCTCAAACGACAAAAGCCATGCACTTACTCTAAGCAGCCACCAATTTGTGTTGTAGGGGGTGGGCTATTTATAGCCATGAGGCAACCTGACCTGATATGTCCGAAATGACCCTGGGTCACTAAGGAACCAACACGTGTCCAACGATCGGATTTCAAACACATGTGGCATCTTTACTTGGGCTACAAGCAAAGCTGACTCGTCCAGCTCTGGATAAGATTTGCTCTCATTGTCTTCGCTCGAAGACATAGGATTTTGGTTGAGCATCACATCAGTCACTCTGACTTTGTTCACTTGGACCCCACTTAATAGTACAGTGGTTCCTATGACTCAACAAGGAAGAAAAGGAAACTACGAAACAACTATATCTTCGCACTCCATAGTCTTCAAGTGAATGTCTTCACATGCACTAATCTTCATCGTGAATGTCTTGATGAACCACCATTGTCTTCAATGTCTTCACACATTTTTAGGGGTCATCTCTGGTAGGTAAACTGAACCAATAAGGGACCACTGCCTGTGTTATCCTGCAATTCTCACAAACACATTAGTCCCTCAACCAAGTTTGTCGTCAATACTCCAAAACCAACTAGGGGTGGCACTAGATGCACTTATAGTCTCCCCCCTTTTGGCGATTGATGACAAACTGGTTAAAGTTTTCAACGGGGATAAAGGTATGTGAAAGTTAAATATCAAAGTCATTGTCTTCATAAGTTGCAAAAGGCTCACCTTGAAGATGTGCATATGAGTAGTTTGCTTTTGAATGCAAATGCACATGGCAGGTTTTACTTTGTGGAGATCCTCTTCAACTTACGAAGACAATTTATCATGCATATATAAACATAACAAAGATAATGACATGCACAATGAAAAATGGGTGTCTGCAGAATGACTTCATGCGGAATTTATCATTGCATCACAAAGTAGAAGCAAAAGTAGCAGACGACCATCAAGTTTAAGTGTTACATCTCAAGAGCCAAATATTTTCAAAATGAGAGTTGTAAGAACTTAGCAAAAATAATGCAACCACCCCATATGTACCCGCTTGAAGACTATCAACCTCATATGCTTCTCCCCGTTTGTCAGTAATGACCAAAAAGGTTTGAAGACATAGAGGATCTACTCATTCCCAGTTGGTGTAGAAGATGGAGCAGGGTCGACGTTGGAGTTTGGTGGTGCAGAAGGGCCTGAAGCAGAATCGTGGTGCAGTGCAGCCATAGTTGGTGAAGTGGCGTCATCTTCTCCATCGACGAATCTCACAACAATAGTTGCAGCCGAAGACGAATGTTCAGAATCTTGAATGGATGGTGTGTGACGCCAGTTGCAGTTTGCGGAGGCCTGGAGTCAAACTTGAATCTCTCTGTGAAGCCATCTTCATGAAGATCATCTTCACAACAGAGCAATGTGAGGCTCTTCCAGGACCGCCGACAGGCTTCATGTGCGACGAATGAGTTCTTGGTGGCCAAGTTGCGAATGGGATTAACATCCACCAAGAGACCCTGCATCTGACGCTTCAGCCAGTCACGATGCCTATCCTGCTTTTCATGTAAAGACACCAGAAGCTCACGGTTGTTGAGGACACGAGGACGCTTCTGAGGCCTTTGAGCAATGGTGCTCGCAGTGGCTTCAGTGTTGGCATGGTGCGGCATACGCAAGTTACCAGCCAGAGGATAAGCAGGAGTTGTAGCATTTGGCACATGAACCCCTTCAATAGGCTGCGTGAAGCTTTGGAATTCTGCATTCTGAAGGTGGAGTGGCTTCTTTGCTGGCTCGGGGTAGCTGGCTTCAATGGACATATCAACATCAGGCAGAAATACAATATGGTTGCACGCTGAAGGTTGATAGTTGATGGTTGAATGAATCTTGATCAAGCGCATCACCCATGGAGCATAAAATTTCAGGCCAAAAAGATCAATCCCAGAAGCAGCAAGCTGCCGGATGAAGAAATCCTAAGTGTTGAATGTGATGCCATTAATAATATATAAAACCAATGTCTTCATGGCGCCTTAGAGTTTTGTTGGGGAACGTAGCATGCAATTTCAAAAAAAAATCCTACGATCACGCAACATCTATCTAGGAGATGCATAGCAACGGTAGGGGAGAGTGTGTCCATGTACCCTCGTAGACTGGAAGCGGAAGCGTTATGTTAAAGCGGTTGATGTAGTCGAACGTCTTCACGATCCAACTAATCCAAGTACCGAACGTACAACACCTCCATGTTCAGCACACGTTCAACACGATGACATCCTTCGAGCTCTTGATCCAGTAGAGGGTCGAGGGATAGTTCCATCATCACAACGGCATGACGATAGTGTTGGTGATGTGATCCATGCAAGACTTCGCCTAAGCACTACAACAATATGACCGAGGTGGTAAACTGTGGAGGGGGGCACCGCACACAGCTAAGAAACAACTGTTGTGCCTTTGGGGTGCCCCCCGCCCCAGTATATAAAGGAGGAGGGAGGAGGCGGCTGGCCTAGGGGCGCGCCAAGTGTGGGGAGTCCTACTAGGACTCCCAAGTCCTAGTAGGATTCCCCTTTCCTTTTTCGGAGTGGGAAAAAGGGAAAGGGAGAGAGAGTAGGAAATGGTAAGGGGGGAGCCACCCCCTCCCTAGTCCAATTCGAACTCCATGGGGGGGCCTCCTCCCTTGGCCTGCCTCCTCTTCTCCCCTATGGCTCAATAAGGCCCAATTACTTCCCCAGGGGGTTCCGGTAACCCCTCGGTACTCTGGTAAAATACCCGAATCACCCGGAACCATTCCGATGTCCGAATACAACCTTCCAATATATGAATCTTTACCTCTCCACCATTTAGAGAATCCTCTTCATGTCCGTGATCTCATCCGGAACTTCGAACAAACTTCAGTCACCAAAACACATAACTCATAATACAAATCGTCATCGAACGTTAAGCGTGCGGACCCTACAGGTTCGAGAACTATGTAGACATGACCGAGACACATCTCCGGTCAATAACCAATACCGGAACCTGGATGCTCATATTGGCTCCTACATATTCTACGAAGATCTTTATCGGTCAAACCGTATAAGAACATACGTTATTCCCTTTGCCACCGGTATGTTACTTGCCCGAGATTCGATTGTCAGTATCATCATACCTAGTTCAATCTCGTTACCAGCAAGTCCCTTTACTCATTCCGTAATGCATTATCCCGTAACTAACTCATTAATCACATTGCTTGCAAGGCTTATAGTGATGTGCATTACCGAGAGGGCCCAAAGATACCTCTCCGATACATGGAGTGACAAATCCTAATCTCGATCTATGCCAACTCAACAAACACCTTCGGAGAAACCTGTAGAGCATCTTTATAATCACCCAGTTACTTGTGACGTTTGATAGCACACAAAGTGTTCCTCCGGTATTCGGGAGTTGCATAATCTCATAGTCGGAGGAATATGTATAAGTCATGAAGAAAGCAATAGCAATAAAACTAAACGATCAATATGCTAAGCTAACGGATGGGTCTTGTCCATCACATTATTCTCCTAATGATGTGATCCCGTTCATCAAATGACAACACATGTCTACGGTTAGGAAACTTAACCATCTTTGATTAATGAGCTAGCCTAGTAGAGGCTTACTAGGGACACGGTGTTTGTCTATGAATCCACACATGTATCAAGTTTCCTGTTAATACAATTCTAGCATGAATAATAAACATTTATCATGATATAAGGAAATATAAAATAATAACGTTATTATTGCCTCTAGGGCATATTTCCTTCAGTCTCCCACTCGCACTAGAGTCAATGATCTAGTTCACATCGCCATGTGATTTAACACCAATAGTTCACATCACCATGTGATTAACACCCATAGTTCACATTGCCATGTGACCAAGACCCAAAGTGTTTACTAGAGTCAGCAATCTAGTTCACATCGCCATGTGATTTACACCCAAAGTGTACTAAGGTGTGATCATGTTTTGCTTGTGAGAGAGGTTTATTCAATGGGTGAGCCACATTCAGATCCGTATGTATTTTTCAATTTTCTATGTCTACAATTCTTTGCACGGAGCTACTCCTAACTGCTCCTACTTTTAGTATGTATCCAGATCAAGACTCAGAGTCATCCAGATTGGTGTCAAAACTTGCATTGACATAACTCTTTATGACGAGCTCTTTTATCACCTCCATAACCAAGAAATATTTCTTTGGTCCTCTAAGGATAATTTTGACCGTTGTCGAGTGATATACTCCTAGATCACTATTGTACTCCCTTGCCAAACTCATGCTAAGGTATATAATAGGTCTGGTACATAGCATGGCATATTATATAGAACCTATGGCTAAGACTTAGGGAATAACTTTCATTCTCTCTCTATCTTCTGCGGTGGTCGGGCTTTGAGTTTTACTCAACTTCACACCTTGCAACACAGGCAAGGACCCTTTCTTTGACTGATCCATTTTGAACTTCTCCAAAATCTAGTCAAGGTATGTGTTGAGCAAAAGTCTTATTAAGCGTCTCGATCTATCCCTATAGATCTTGATGCCCAATATATAAGTAGCTTCACCGAGGTCTTTCATTGAAAAATTTCTTATTCAAGTATTCTTTTATGATTTCTAGAAAATTCTACATCATTTTCAATCAACAATATGTCATTCACATATACTTTTCAGAAAGGTTGTAGTGCTCCCCCTCACTTTCTTATAAATGCAGGCTTCACCGCAAGTCTGTATAAAACTATACACTTTGATCAACTCATCAAAGCGTATATTCCAACTCCGAGATGCTTGCACCAGTTCCATAGATGGATTGCTAGAGCTTGCACACTTTTGTTAGCACCTTTAGGATCGACAAAACCTTTGGTTGCATCATATACAACTCTTCTTTAAGAAATCTATTAAGGAATGCAGTTTTGACATCCATTTGCCAGATTTCATAAAATGCAGCAATTGCTAACATGATTCGGACAGACTTCAAGCATCGCTACGAGTGAGAAAATCTTATCCTAGTCAACCCTTGAACTTGTTGAAAACCTTTTGCAACAAGTCGAGCTTTGTAGATAGTAACACTACCATCAGCGTCCGTCTTCCTCTTGAAGATCCATTTATTATCAATGGCTTGCCGATCATCGGGCAAGTCCACCAAAGTCCACACTTTGTTCTCATACATGGATCCTATCTCAGATTTCATGGCCTCAAGCCATTTTGTGGAATCTGGGCTCATCATTGCTTCCTCATAGTTTGTAGGTTCGTCATGGCCTTGACTTCCAGAATAGGATTACCATACCACTCTGGTGCGGTACGTGCTCTGGTTGACCCACGAGGTTTGGTAGTAACTTGATCTGAAGTTTCATGATTATTATCATTAGCTTCCTCACTAACTGGTGCAGGCATCACTGGAACTGATTTCTGTGATGAACCACTTTCCAATTCGGGAGAAGGTACAATTACCTCATCAAGTTCTACTTTCCTCCCACTCACTTCTTTCGAGATAAACTCCTTCTCTAGAAAGGATCCATTCTTAGCAATGAATATCTTGCCTTCGGATCTACGATAGAAGGTGTACCCAACAGTTTCCTTTGGGTAGCCTATGAAGACGTATTTCTCTGATTTGGGTTCGAGTTTATCAGGTTGAAGCTTTTTCACATAAGAATCGCAGTCCCAAACATTAAGAAATGACAAATTAGTTTTCTTGCCAAACCACAGTTCATACGGTGTCGTCTCAACAGATTTAGATGGTGCCCTATTTAACGTGAATGCAGCTGTCTCTAATGCATAACCCCAAAATGATAGTGGTAAATCGGTAAGAGACATCATAGATCGCACCATATCTAATAAAGTACGATTACGACGTTCGGACACACCATTATGCTATGGTGTTCCAGGTGGCGTGAGTTGTGAAACTATTCCACATTGTTTTAAATGAAGGCCAAACTCGTAACTCAAATATTCGCCTCCGCGGTCATATCATAGAAACTTTACTTTTCTGGGTACGATGATTCTCCACTTCACTCTAAAAATCTTTGAACTTTTCAAATGTTTCAGACTTGTGTTTAATCAAGTAGATATACCCATATCTGCTCAAATCATCTGTGAAGGTCAGAAAATAACGATACCCGCCGCGAGCCTCAACACTCATCGGACCATATACATCGGCATGTATTATTTCCAGTAAGTCAGTGGCTCGCTCCATTGTTCCGGAGAACGGAGTTTAGTCATCTTGCCCATGGGGCATGGTTCGCAAGCATCAAATGATTCATAATCAAGTGATTCCAAAAGTCCATCCGCATGGAGTTTCTTCATGCGCTATACACCAATATGACCTAAATGGCCGTGCCACTAGTATGTTGCACTATCATTATCAACTTTGCATCTTCTGGCATCAATATTATGAATATGTGTATTACTACGATCGAGATTCAATAAACCATTCATCTTGGGTGTATGACCACAGAAGGTTTTATTCATGTAAACAGAAAAACAATTATTCTTTGACCTAAATAAATAACTATATTGCAATAAACATGATCCAATCATATTATGCTCAACGCTAACACCAAATAACATTTATTTTAGGTTCAACACTAATCCCGAAGGTAAAGGGAGTGTGCGATGGTGATCTTATCAACCTTGGAATCACTTCCAACACATATCGTCACCTCGCCCTCAACTAGTATTTGTTCATTTTGCAACTCCTCTTTTGAGTTACAAATTTTTGCAACTTGAACCGGTATCAAATACCGAGGGGCTACTATGAACACTAGTAAAGTACATATCAATAACATGTATATCAAATATACCTTTGTTCACTTTGCCATCCTTCTTATCCGCCAAGTATTTGGGGCAGTTCCGCTTCCAGTGACCATTTCCTTTGCAGTAGAATCACTCAGTTTCAGGCTTGGGTCTAGCTTTGGGCTTCTTCACGTGAGTGACAACTTGCTTGCCATTTTGAAGTTCCCTTTCTTTCCCTTGCCCTTTTTATTGAAACTAGTGATCTTGTTAACCATCAACACTTGATGCTATTTCTTGATTTCTACCTTCGCTGATTTCAGCATCGCAAAGAGCTTGGGAATCGTTTTCATAATCCCTTGCATATTATAGTTCATCACAAAGCTCTAGTAACTTGGTGATAGTGACTAGAGAGCTCTGTCAATCACTATATAATCTAGAAGATTAACTCCAACTTGATTCAAGCGATTGTAGTGCCGAGACATTCTGAGCACATGCTCACTAGCTGAGCTATTCTCCTCCATCCTGTAGCCAAAGTACTTGTCAAAGGTCTCATACCTCTTAACACGGGCATGAGTCTGAAATATCATTTTCAGCTCTTGGAACATCTCATATGCTCCATGGCGTTCAAAACATTTTTGAAGTCCCGGTTCTAAGCCATAAAGCATGGTGCACTAAACTACTCCCTCCGTTCCTAAATATAAGTCTTTTTAGACATTTCAAATGGACTACAATATACAAATGTATGTAGACATATTTTAGAGTGTAGATTCACTCATTTTGCTCCGTATGTAGTCACTTGTTGGAATCTCTAGAAAGACTTATATTTGGGAATGGAGGGAGTATTAAGTAGTCCTCATACCGAGCTTGTCAAATGTTCATAATGTCTGCATCTGCTCCTGCAATAGGTCTGTCACCTAGCGGTGCATCAAGGACATAATTCTTCTGTGTAGCAATGAGGATAATCCTCAGATCACGGACCCAGTCCGCATCATTGCTAGTATCATCTTTCAACTTAGTTTTCTCCAGGAACATATCAAAAATAAAACAGGGGAGCTATACGCGAGCTATTGATCTACAACAACATAGATATGCAAAAACTATCAGGACTAAGTTCATGATAAATTAAAGTTTAATTAATCATATTACTTAAGAACTCCCACTTAGATAGATATCCCTCAAGTCATCTAAATGATACGTGATTCAAATCAACTAAACCATGTCCGATCATCATGTGAGATGGAGTAGTCATCAATGATGAACATCTCTATGTTGATCATTTCTACTATATGATTCACATTCGACCTTTCGGTCTCCAGTGTTCCGAGGCCATGTCTGTACATGCTAGGCTTGTCATGTTTAACCTGAGTATTCCGCATGTGTAAAACTATCTTGCACCCTTTGTATGTGATCGTAGAGCCTATCACACCCGATCATCACATGGTGTCTCAGCACGAAGAACTTTCGCAACGGTGCATACTCAGGGAGAACACTTATACCTTGAAATTTAGTTAAGGGATCATCTTATAATGCTACCGCCATACTAAGCAAAATAAGATGCATAAAAGATAAACATCACATGCAATCAAAATATCTGACATGATATGGCCATCATCATCTTGTGCCTTTGATCTCTATCTCCAAAGCACCGTCATGATCTCCATCATCACCGGCTTGACACCTTGATCTCCATCGTAGCATCGTTGTCGTCTTGCCAACTATTGCTTCTAAAACTATCGCTAACGCATAGTGATAAAGTAAAGCAATTACATGGGATTGCGTTTCATACAATAAAGCGACAACCATAAGGCCCCTTCCAGTTGACGATAACTTTTACAAAACATGATCATCTCATACAATAACGTATATCGCATCATGTCTTGGCCATATCACATCACAACATGCCCTATAAAAACAAGTTAGATGTTCTCTACTTTGTTGTTGCAAGTTTTACGTGGCTGCTACGGGCTTCTAGTAAGAACCGTTCTTACCTATGCATCAAAACCACAATGATGTTTCGTCAAGTTTGCTGTTTTAACCTTCAACAAGGACCGGCCGCAGTGAAACTCGATTCAACTAAAGTTGGAGAAATAGACACCCGCCAGCCACCTGTGTGCGAAGCACGTCGGTAGAACCAGTCTCATGAACACGCTCATGTAATCTTGGTCCGGGCCCCTTCATCCAACAATATTGTTGGTGGTAAGCAGTATGACTATTATCACCCACAACTCTTTCTGTTCTACTCGTACATATCATCTACGCATAGACCTGGCTCGGATGCCACTGTTGGGGAACATAGCATGCAATTTCAAAAAAATTCCTACGATCACGCAATATCTATCTAGGAGATGCATAGCAACCAGAGGGGAGAGTGTGTCCGCGTACCCTTGTAGACCGAAAGCGGAAGCATTATGTTAACACGGTTGATGTAGTGGAACGTCTTCACAATCCAACCGATCCAAGTACCGAATGTACGGCACCTCTGTGTTCAACACATGTTCAGCACGATGACGTCCCTCGAGCTCTTGATCCAGTAGAGGGTCGAGGGAGAGTTCCATCAGCACGACGGCGTGGCGACGGTGTTGGTGATGTGATCTGCGGAGGGCTTCGCATAAGCACTATGACAATATGACCGAGGTGGTAAACTATGGAGGGGGCACCACACATGGCTAAGAAACAACTGTTGTGCCTTGATACGTCTCCAACGTATCTACTTTTCCAAACACTTTTGCCCTTGTTTTGGACTCTAATTTGCATGATTTGAATGAAACTAACCCGGACTGACGCTGTTTTCAGCAGAACTGCCATGATGTTATTTATTGTGCAGAAAACAAAAGTTCTCGGAATGAACTGAAAATCCACGGAGATAAGTTTTGGAAAATATAAAAAATACTGGCGAAAGAATCAAGGCCAGGGGGCCCACACCCTGTCCACGAGGGTGGGGGGCGCGCCCTCCCCCCTGGGCGTGCCCCCCTATCTTGTGGGCCCCCTGAGGCTCCATCGACCTCAACTCCAACTCCATATATTCTGTTTCGCGGAGAAAAAAATCAGAGAGAAAGTTTCATCGTGTTTTACGATACGGAGCCGCTACCAGGCCCTAATCTCTCTCAGGAGGGCTGATCTGGAGTCCGTTCGGGGCTCCGGAGAGGGGGATTCGTCGCCGTCGTCATCATCAACCATCCTCCATCACCAATTTCATGATGCTCACCGCCGTGCATGAGTAATTCCATTGTAGGCTTGCTGGACGGTGATGGGTTGGATGAGATTTACCATGTAATCAAGTTAGTTTTGTTAGGGTTTGATCCCTAGTATCCACTATGTTCTGAGATTGATGTTGCTATGACTTTGCTATGCTTAATGCTTGTCATTAGGGCCCGAGTGCCATGATTTCAGATCTGAACCTATTATGTTTTCATGAATATATGTGTGTTCTTGATCCTATCTTGCAAGTCTATAGTCACCTATTATGTGTTATGATTCGACAACCCCGAAGTGACAATAATCGGGATACTTCTCGGTGATGACCATAGTTTGAGGAGTTCATGTATTCACTATGTGCTAATGCTTTGTTCCGGTTCTCTATTAAAAGGAGGCCTTAATATCCCTTAGTTTCCGCTAGGACCCTGCTGCCATGGGAGGGTAGGACAAAAGATGTCATGCAAGTTCTTTTCCATAAGCACGTATGACTATATTCGGAATACATGCCTACATTACATTGATGAACTGGAGCTAGTTCTGTGTCACCCTATGTTATAGCTATTACATGAGGAATCGCATCCGACATAATTATCCATCACTGATCCAATGCCTACGAGCTTTTTCACATCTTGTGCTTCGCTTATTTACTTTTCCGTTGCTACTGTTACAATTCCTACAAAACTATTATCTTTACTTTTGCCACTGTTACCATTACTATCATACCACTTTGCTACTAAATACTTTGCTGCAGATACTAAGTTATCCAAGTGTGGTTGAATTGACAACTCAACTGCTAATACTTAAGAATATTCTTTGGCCCCCCTTGTGTCAAATCAATAAATTTGGGTTGAATACTTTACCCTCGAAAGCTGTTGCGATCCCCTACACTTGTGGGTTATCAAGACTAATTTCTGGCGCCGTTGCCGGGGAGCATAGCTCTATTCTTTGAGTCACTTGGGATTTATATCTCTTGATCACTATGAGGAACTTGAAAGATGAAAGAACTAAGATTTTACCCTCAACTATGAGGGGAGGTAAGGAACTGCCATCTAGCTCTGCACTAGATTCTCCTTTTGTTATTAGTAAGCTTGCGACACCTAAACCTACTACTGCTATGAATTCTGATATGTCGCATGTTATTGATGATGCCACTTCTGCTATGCATGATACTTATGATGAAACTACTTCTGTGCGTGATACTACTTTGCCATTAGGTGAATTTCTTGATGAACAACTTGCTAGGGTTAGAGAGAATACATTATTGAAGATGCTATTATTGATGATAGTGATGATGAAGATTCTCCCCCTGATTATGAATTACCTGTTGTTCTTGAGGGTTATGTTATGAACGAGGAAGCTACTAGAGCTATTTTTGCTTGCAAAGATAGATATGATCTTAAGAAGTTATTAGCTAAATGGAAGCAGTAGTCTCTTAATGCTAGAATGAAACCCTATCCTGCTTTTGCTACTTCACCTATCTGTGTTACTGATAAGGATTATGAATTCTCTATTTTTTTAGATAAAAGGCGATAGCCCGACTTTATAAATAAAGCCACCAGGCAGAGTCACAACCAACCATGAAACCATAGAAGTTTAACATAGCCGAATAAGAAGTGCAGTTACAAGGCATCCAGCCTAAATGGCACGCAGGCCTCCAAATCAACAGCCAAACCACTAAGGAAGATTCCGCCTAGAATGCCGCAGCAGGGAAGACACCGTAAATTTCATTCTGGATAGCATATCATCGAAAGCCTCTAGATCCCCATCCTTAATCAATGATCTCCACTGCTGCAAAAAGATAGTGGCTTTAAATAAGTAACTGACTGGGTTAGTTGGGAAAATGTGTTCAATAGTGAACTTGTTCCTAGTAGTCCAGAGCGCCCAACAAATCGCAGCCAAGCCCGCCATGAAAAACCTCTTAGAAGGGACTACTAGGGAATTGATGCACTGCCTCAAATCACCAAAGGAGGAGGGGTTCCAATTAACCCCAAGCCAAAGTCTAATGCAACTCCAAATGCATTTAGCCAACGAGCACTGGAAAAAGATATGCTCAGTATTCTCAAGGGCACCGCAAAGCTGACAGGAGTCCAAGCCCGGACCATTCCTCTTCTTAATCTGGTCAGCCACTGTAAGTTTGCGACGGTGAGCTTGCCAAAGGAAGATCTTGATCTTGGGAGGGATGCGGGCAGACCAAATATACTTAAACTTTTCCGTGCGGGTACCAGCGATAAGTTTCAAATACGCCGACTTTACCGAAAAACGCCCCGAAGAGGAGTGAGGCCAAACCACGGAGTCCTCTTCCTCCGAGAGCAGGGGGAAGCAGGCAATAAGTCGATGCCAATCTTCCAACTCTACTGGGGAAAGAGAGCGCCGGAAATCTAGAACCCAGCCCTGAGCTGAGAGCTCAAAGATAGAGATCTCGGGGTCAGCACAAAATGAGAACAGAGTCGGGTGGGCCACCGCCAGCGTGGTGTCCCCAACCCACCAGTCTAACCAAAAACGCGTGTACTTACCGTTACGGACAACAAACTTCACAAGGGACTGGAAAGCCGGCCTGATGCTAACCAGCTGGCGCCAGAATTGAGAGCCACCACAGGCAGTAGCGAACATAGGGCTGGAAGAAGGGAAATATTTTGCTTTTAGGATATTAAGCCAAGCGGGACGGTCGTCGAGAAACATAATCTTCCACCACCATTTTAGCAACAGACATTTATTCATGATTCTGGTGTTAATGATGCCAAGCCCCCCCTTGCTCTTGGGTCTACAAATGAGATCCCACTTTACCATCGTATATTTGCGTTTATTATCGGAGGAATTCCAGAAGAAAGCACCCCTGTGCTTATCGAAGCCCGAATGCGTCCCTTCGGACAGCAGATAGAATCCCATAAGGAACATCGGGAGCGAGGAAAGGCAGGAATTGGTGAGGGCAACCTTGCCCGCCTGGGAATTGTACCGGCCTCGCCACGGCAGAACTCTATTGCCAACTTTAGTCACAACCGGGGCAAAATCTTTAGCCAGCAACTTAAGAGGGGAAATGGGAAGGCCCAAGTATTTAAGAGGGAAAGACCCGAGAGAGAAATTCAGAAGGTGTGCCACCCGCTGCGCCTCCTCATCAGATACCCCAGTCATAATAGCCTCGCTCTTAGAGAAGTTGATTTTAAGGCCCGACAAAGCTTCAAAGCATAGAAGAATAAATTTCAGATTTGTGATGGAATGATCATTAAGCTCCACCAAAATGATGGTATCGTCCGCATATTGTAAGTGAGAAATGCCATTAGGAATGAGATGATAACTAACAGGCGAAATATGTCCAGCAGCCGCTGCACGAGCCAGAATGTGGGAGAGAGCATCAGCTACAAAGTTGAAAAGCAGGGGAGACATCGGATCCCCTTATCTCAAACCCCTACCATTCGCAAAGAAATTACTGGTCTGCCCGTTAACAGCCACCGCCGTATGACCCCCAGAGACAAGTTGCATCAGACGATGGACCACCGAGCCATTGAATCCCTTGGCCAACAACACTTGGCGAAGGAAGCTCCAACTCACCGAATCGTAAGCCTTTTCAAAATCAAGCTTGAGAACCAGAGCCTTGGTGTTCTTGCTGCGAAGGTCATGGATAATTTTGTGGAGGCAAAGCACCCCGTCCAGGATGTATCTTCCCTTAATGAATGCGGATTGGAAAGGGCTAATGACCCTATGAGCGATCGGGGACAGTTTAACAACCATACCCTTGGCTGGGATCTTAGCAAAGTTGTTAATGAGAGCAATAGGCCTAAATTGGGAGATTAGGTCAGCGCCTTTGACTTTAGGAATGAGAGTAAGAACTGCGTAATTCAGTATCGAGATGTCTACAGTCCCCAACCAAAAGCCTTGAGTAATAGCCAAGATTAGACCTTTTAATTGAGGCCAGAATTGTCGAAAAAAAGGAATGAAGAAGTCGTCAGGGCCTGACGCTGCATTATAATTGGCAGAACGAATTGTCTCGAAAATTTCCTCCTCCGAAGGGGGAATTAGAAGGCTTTCATTATCAGCGCTCGAAAGTTGATCACGCGGGGACCAGAAGGATGCAGCCAACTTAAAGCCTAGCTCAGGTTTAGCCGCTAGAAGGTTAGAGAAGAAGGAGACCACATGCCGCATAATCACCGGTGGGTCAGAGGTCCTGACACCATAATTAATAAGGCTATCAATAAAGCACCTTCGCCGTCTACCATTAGCAATAGCAAAGAAATATGTCGTGGGCAAGTCCCCCTTGAGGGTCCAGTTGAGTTGTTTCCAATAAATTTCCTCGTGCCTATGAATGGCCAACAACTCCTCTTCTAAACCATATCGGGATTGCCATTCATCCGGGGACAACCCAACTGAATCCGCACGTTCGTCCAGAATGCCTATCTGAGCCACCAGCCTTGCTTTGTCACGCCTTGACTCAGCAAAATGGTTTTTGGACAAACCTCTAAGGAATCTATGCAGAAAATAAGAGCATTGGTGCTAGTCATCCATCGGGCCAAAAGACCGACAGTTCGAAGACAGGAAGGACAAATTTTTTTGAGCCACCAAACCATTGAAACCCTCAACTTGAAGCGAGGAAGCATCAAAATGAAACCTCGAGACACCCATAGAGCGCGATCCATCATCTAGAATCAGGGGTGTGTGATCAGAACCAATAGAGGCAAGGGCCTTAAGACTAGCATGAGGGAAAAGGGGGTCCCATCTCGGGAAAACAAAAACTCTGTCAAGAACTGAGCGAATGGGGGGGGGGTTGATGATTAGACCACGTGGACCAGGCTCCGACCCTAGGTATCTCACGAATAGCCATATCCCTAATGAAGGCATTGAACGCATTAGCCAAGGGCCACGAGAAGTTAGGAGAGCTCTTGTCGGAGGGAAATCGAAGCAAATTAAAATCACCCCCAATCAACAGAGGAAGCTGGCAAGATTCAATCTTATTACTAAGCTCATCCAAAAAATCATAAGACATAGCATGGTCAGCCGGACCATAAACCACCAAGATTTCCACCAAGGAGTTGAGAGAACGAATGGAGACCACCGTGCTAGCCCAAAAAATGCCATGGTCGAAAGCCACGAAATCAAAAGTATCTTTTTTGGATCCAAGTAAAAAAACCGCCCGAGTGACCAGCCGAGGCCACAAAATTCCAATGGAATCTATCTATCCCAGCAATAGCCGATAATTCACTAGCAGAAAAGGAAGATTTGAAAGTCTCGACAAGGCCAATGAAATCTACATTCTCAGATCGAACTAGGTCCTTAAGTTGGTCTCTGCGCCCCCTAGCACAGAAACCTCTAATGTTCCAGAAAAATGCCTTCATTTATACGACAAGTTTTTGATACGGAGACTCGACCTGCTCGGGGCGACGCAGGATTTTGATCGTTTCCCTACCCCGCGTTTAGAGACCATCGAGGGAGCATGACTCCTGTCATCTCCCCCCTCATCCCCACCGGCCACCACCAGTGGGGCGCCTGAGGCCTCCCTAGCCTCCTTGGCTTTCGCAATATCTGCCTGAGCGATTTCATTCGCCCTAATGATACCAAGAATAGACGAAGGAGAACCCAAAGTAGAATCTAAACAGATACCCACATCTTTTAAAATATTAAGCAAGTGATCATCAGATTGAGATGGGAGAACTAAATGTACAGGAGAGGGAATCGTGGGGGGGAGGGGAAGGGAGGAAAGGTCGAACCTGCAGGGGGCAGATCCCGAGCTGCCGCACGCTGAGCAGCCCGATCGACCACCCGCTCACCACTGTTGGAGACACGGCCACTTTTGCGAGCCGTGGACGCAGGCGACCACACAGGAACAGGGCGCGCACGACTGGGAGAGGCCGCAGCAGAAGACGGACCCGAGGCCATACCCAAGTCAGCCTCCAGCCGGCGGCAGAGCCCAAATGCAGACTGCCTAGAGTCACCAGAGGCACGGCTCTTGGCGGAGAACTTCTTGACTGAGGATTTCTTCTTCTTTTTGAGCGCCGCAGGACCCGCTGGGGGAAGATCTTCAATGCCTGACAGGGAGGGAGAAGCAGGACGAGCAGGGAGGTTGGAGCACACCGCCGAGAAAGGCGTGCCCTTGGCCTCACCAGCAGCCGCCTCCCCCCCCCACCCAGATCCGGCGCCGAGCCCAGGACCCCCTTGCCAGCCGGTGCGTTCTCCTTGAGCATGTCCTGATCTTCGGGTGAGAGGCCATCCCACTCCGACTGGGTGAACCGAGGATCAGACCCGTGCATGGAGTCATCGGGGCAGCCATCCCCCTCCTTGATCTTGTCGCCATTGATCCTGATCCTGAAATAATTACTTTGTTTGAATCTGATCCTTTTTATGGCCTTGAATCTGAAACTGTTGTGGCACATCTTACCAAGTTAAATGATATAGCCACCCTGTTTACTAATGATGAGAAGTCTCGCTATTATTATATCCTTAAGATATTTCCATTCTCATTAAAGGGTGATGCTAAGACTTGGTTTAATTCTCTTGATCCTGGTTGTGTGCGTAGTCCCCAGGATATGATTTATTACTTCTCTGCTAAATATTTCCCTGCTCATAAGAAACAAGCTGCCTTGCGGGAAATATATAATTTTGTGCAAATCAAAGAAGAGAATCTCCCACAAGCTTGGGGGAGGCTTCTCCGATTACTTAATGCTTTGCCTGATCATCCTCTTAAGAAAAATAAAATACTTGATATCTTTTATAATGGACTAACCGATGCTTCCAAGGACTACTCGGATAGTTGTGTTGGTTGTGTTTTCAGGGAAAGAGCAGACGACCAAGCTGAATTACTATTGAATAATATGTTGACTAATGAAAATAATTGGACTCTCCCTGAGCCAATTCCTGAGGCAATTCCTGAGCCAATTGAGCCAACTCCTGAGCCTATTCCTAATCCCACTCCAAAGAAGAGAGGTGTTCTATTTCTCAGTCCTGAAGATATGCAAGAGGCAAAGAAATCAATGAAAGAAAAAGGTATTAAAGCTGAAGATGTGAAGAATTTACCACCTATTGAAGAAATACATGGTCTTAATATACCACCTGTTGAAGAAACACATTGTCTTGATAACCCGACACAGGTAGTAAAGGTAAATTCTCTCTATAGATATGATAAAGTTGAAATTCCCTCTACTAAATTTTATAGCCCGTGCTTAGATGAATTTGATAACTTTATGGCTAGACAAGAAATTTTTAATGCTTATGTTGGTAGAGAATTAGAGAATAATGCTTTCGAGATAAGATGCTTGAGTGATTATATGTCTAGAGTTAAAGGTGAATTTGAACTCATTAGGAAATATGCTTCTATGGTTACCACTCAAGCTGAGCAATTACTTAAAGCTCAAAGTGATTTGCTCGATGAATTAAATAATAAACATGATTTTGCTGTTAGAGTGGCTACTAGAACCGGTAGAATGACTCAGGAACCTTTGTATCCTGAAGACCACCCTAAGAGAATCGGGCAAGATTCTTAGAGAAATAGTTTAAAAGTACCTAGTTCTTCCAAAAAGTAGAAAAAGAAAAATGATAAGACTTTGCATGCTTCTAGTGAACCTGTTGTAGACACACCTGAGAATCCCAATGATATTTCTATTTCTAATGCTAAAACACAATCAGGAGATGAACATGAACCTAGTGATAATGTTAATGATAATGTTCATGCTAATGCTCAACCTAGCAAAAACAATGATATAGAGATTGAACATGTTGTTGATCTTGATAACCCAGAATCAAAGAATCAACGTTATGATAAAAGAGACTTTGTTGCTAGGAAGCATGGTAGAGAAAGAGAACCATGGGTTCAGAAACCCATGCCCTTTCCTCCTAAACCATCCAAGACAAAGGATGATGAGGATTTTGAGTGCTTTGCTGAAATGATTAGACCTATCTTCTTACGTATGCGCTTAACTGATATGCTTAAAGTAAATCCTTATGCTAAGTATATGAAGGACATCATTACAAATAAAAGAAAGATGCCGGAAGCTGAAATTTCCACCATGCTTGCTAATTATACTTTTAAGGGTGGAATACCAAAGAAACTTGGAGATCCGGGGGTACCAACTATACCATGCTCCATTAAAAGAAATTATGTTAAAACTGCTTTATGTGATCTTGGAGCCGGTGTTAGTGTTATGCCTCTCTCTTTATATCGTAGACTTGAATTGAATAAGTTGACACCTACTGAAATATCTTTGCAGATGGCTGATAAATCAATTGCTATACCTGTCGGTATTTGTGAGGATGTGCCCGTTGTGGATGCAAATGTCACTATCTTAACGAACTTTGTTATTCTTGATATTCCCGAGGACGATAGTATGTCGATTATCCTTGGTAGACCCTTTTTGAATACTGCAGGGGCTGTTATTGATTGCAACAAAGGCAATGTCACTTTTGATGTTAATGGTAATGAGCATACGGTACACATTCCGAGGAAACAATCTCAAGTTCATAGCATCAATTCTATTGGAAAAATTCTAACTATCATTATTGGAGGTTTTGAATTTCCTCTTCCTACTATCAAGAAAAAGTATGATATTCTTATTGTTGGGGATGTTCATATCCCCGTTGAGGTAACTTAGTGTTATTCGAAATTTCTTCGGTTCCGTGTTATTCGGAATGAGTTTGTTAACAAGACTTGATCAACCTTGTTAGTGGATTCATTTTGATGATCTTGAGATGGATGAAACTAGAAGGCACAACCTTCTGTACCCTCTTTTTACTTTCTATTATTTAAAGTAAATAAAGCAAAAATAGTATTATCTGTCTGTTTTCTAAATTATCCATGCAATAAAAAATATCCCAAAAACAGAAGTGCTCCAAATGCCCTGCAAATTTAGTATGATTTTTATGGAATATTTGAGGATTTTAGGCACTGAAGACACTGCAGGAGGGGAAAGCCATGGCCACGAGGGTGGAGGGCGCGCCCACACCCCCTGGGCGTGCCCCCTGTCTCGTGGGCCCACGGTGGCCCCCCTCCACTTATTCCTGCACCCACACACTCCATCTTCTTCCCAAAAAAATCCCCGTCCCGCTCAAGCACGAGTTCTAGCTCATTTTGCTGCGATTTTTGATCTCCTTGCTCAAAGCTCCATTCAGAAAACTGCTTTGGGAGATTGTTGCTTGGTGACCCTATTCTTGAGCTTGCATGTCAAAATTATGAGGTCCCAGGTAATTCTAACGCATGATATAGGATATAGCCACTTGTAGGAGTAGTTGCTACCAATCTTGTTTAGTTTTATTCACTTTTATTTTGAAGTTACTAAAATTTCAGAAATTTTTCAGAAAAAGAAATATGTCTAGGAGAATGTACCAAGGTGGTTCCTCAGTAAAGAAAGGACCCTGGCTTGCCATGCGTGAGCAAGACGATGAATTACCGAGGGACGCAGAAGTACGAGCTTGTGAGTGGCCATCAGACGATTTTATGTTCAAAGCAGGCTTTAAGGATGAATTTGACGCATATGTGCGTAATGCCGATCTTGAGGACTTCTTACAAGATAAGTGTCCTCAGTACTATCAATTGACTGATTATTCGTGAGAAGGTTTAAATGTAAATGTTCACGTAATTCTCAGAGTGTCCTGTTTGATATTTATGATAGATCTTATACCATGGACTTAGAGGATTTTACAACTTCTTGCAAACTTCCGCAGTGGGGCAATGTTAATGATCCCCACAAATCTGAATTTAGAGACTTTCTTGCTAGTATTACTGTGGGAGAATCTAGGGATATAGCACAAGCTACCATTGGGAGCATTCATTTTTCTGCTATACATTATTTTGCTCTCTTCATTGGTAGATGCATTAATGGTAAAGATGAAGCATGTCACATGTGTGTCCCTGATCTTTGTATCCTCAAGAGTGTTGTGTTAGGTTATAAAGATTATAACTTGGGGGCAATAGTTGCACGTAGGTTGCATAATAGTGGTAGGGCTGGAGATTTATTTGGAGGAATTTATGCAACCCGTGTGGCTAATTATCTTGGTATAGCCCCACGAGAGGTGGATATGGTGTTGCCTCCTGCTTATTTAGATTATGACGCTATGGTCAAACATCATTTTCTTAGGAGGAATGAACAATTCCTCCAGTATCGACTAATCTTTGACAGCATAGCTCTGTCCATGTAACTCTTCCTGCTCCTTTCCTTTTTGATTACCAGGCAAAAGGAAGATATGTTGTTACTAGGGAGGAAGCAGCTGAACATGAGGGGAGAGCGGAGGCGGCTCGCCAACATGCCGCAGCTCAGGAGGCATTTGCTGCTGCATCTCAGTACGACCCCAGTTACAACTACGGATATCAGCCAGGCTACCCTTGGCCTTAGACCAACTTAGGCCAAAAGCCTAAGCTTGGGGGAGTACGTATTTCTCACCGACTTTATATTCATGTTCACACACTATTCTAGTTGTCGGTGCTCATACTCTTTCATTGTATTATCCATGCTAGTTTAATTTTCTTTTTCTAGCTTTCTTCTTGTGTGTTTGATAAGCCTTAAGAAAAACCAAAAAAAATAGTTAGTTTAATTTCCATGCTTATAGTAGAAATTAAAATGAAAACCCAAAAAGATTTCTCGTTCTTCTTTTACTTGTTGGGAGCTTTCCCATGTAAATAGTTTTATTTTCTTTTCTTTCCTTTGGGGGTCGAGAGTAGAAGACCATATTGAAAATGTTTAGTGGCTCTCATATGCATGATTGTTTATTTAACTTAGAGCCCATATTACTTTGTCTTCTCTCTTGAGCTGAATGCTTGCAGATTCCAGCTTAGTCCAATGCACGTGCACTATTATTATTATACACACCGTTCGGTCGTGCAAGTGAAAGGCAATAATGACGATATATGATGGACTGATTGAGATGAGAGAAGTTGGTATGAACTCGACCTCTCTTGTTTTTGTAAATATGATGAGTTTATCGTTCCTGATTCAGCTTATTATGAAGTAAACATATTTGCAATGACATTTAGAGATTATAGTTGCTTGTGCCATGCTTGATTAGCTATGAGTTATAATGGTTTACCTTGCGTGCCAACATGCTATTAAAATGATTGTGATGTGGTATGATGGGATGGTATCCTCGTTTGAATGAATTGAGTGACTTGACTTGGCACATGTTCACGCATGTAGTTGAAACAAATCAACATAGCCTTCATGATATTTATGTTCATGGTGGATTATATCCTACTCATGCTTGTACTCGGTGTGAATTAATTTAATGCATGTTCATGACTGTTGTCGCTCTCTCAGTTGGTCGCTTCCCAGTCTTTTGCTAGCCTTCACCTGTACTAAGCGGGAATACTGCTTGTGCATCCAAACTCCTTAAACCCCAAAGTTATTCCATATGAGTCCACCATACCTTCCTATATGCGGTATCTACCTGCCGTACCAAGTAAATTTGTATGTGCCAAACTCCAAACCTTCAAATAAAATTCTGTTTTGTATGCTCGAGCAGCTCATGTTTCAACTAGGGCTGCATGTATCTTCCATGCTAGGTGTGTTATTCTCAAGAGGAGTGGACTCCGCTCCTCATTCATGAGAAAGGGTCGGTAACTGGGATGCCCAGTCCCATGATCCAAAAAGATGAAAGCAAATCAATATAATTAAACAAAACTCCCCCAGGGCTATTGTTAGTTGGAGGCACTCGTTGTTTTGAGCAAGCCAAGGATTGATGCTTGTTGGTGGTGGGGGGGGGGGTATAAACTTTTACCATTCTATTTGGGAACTGCCTATAATGCATGTACTATGGAAGATATCACCATCTCATAGTTGTTGCATTGACAATGAAAGTATGCCGCTCAAAATGTTATTCATCTCTATTTTAAAATCGAGCTCTGGCACCTGTACAAATCCCTACTTCCCTCTGCAAAGGGCCTATCTATTTACTTTTATGTTGAGTCATCACCTTCTTATTAAAAAGCGCCCGCTGGAGAGCACACTGTCATTTGCATTCACTACTATTGGTTTATATTGGGTATGACTTGACTGGATCTCTTTTACCATGGATTACGATGTTTAGTTAGTCCTTGATCTTTAAAGGTGCGCTGCGTTTATGTTTTGCGGTCTCAGAAAGGGCTAGCGAGATACCATCTTGTTATATTATATTATGATTGTTTTGAGAAAGTGTTGTCATCCGAGTTTTATTATTATTGCTCGCTAGCTGATTATGCCATTGATATGAGTAATTGTGAGACCTAGTGTTATTGTGAGTATGGTTAGTTCATAATACTTGCTGAAAACTTGAATGCTGGCTTTACATGTTTACAACAACAAGAGCAAACAGAGTTTGTAAAAGTTTTTTCTTTATCACTTTCAGTTTATCAACTGAATTGCTTGAGGACAAGAAAAGGTTTAAGCTTGGGGGGAGTTGATACGTCTCCAATGTATCTACTTTTCCAAACACTTTTGCCCTTGTTTTGGACTCTAATTTGCATGATTTGAATGAAACTAACCCGGACTGACGCTGTTTTCAGCAGAACTGCCATGATGTTGTTTATTGTGCAGAAAACAAAAGTTCTCGGAATGACCTGAAAATCCACGAAGATAAGTTTTGGAAAATATAAAAAATACTGGTGAAAGAATCAAGGCCAGGGGGCCCACACCCTGTCCACGAGGGTGGGGGGCACGCTCTCCCCCCTGGGCGTGCCCCCCTGTCTCGTGGGCCCCCTGAGGCTCCACCGACCTCAACTCCAACTCCATATATTCCGTTTCGCCGAGAGAAAAATCAGAGAGAAAGTTTCATCGCATTTTACGATACGGAGCATCCGCCAAGCCCTAATCTCTCTCGGGAGGGCTGGTCTGGAGTCCGTTCGGGGCTTCGGAGAGGGGAATTCGTTGCCGTCGTCATCATCAACCATCCTCCATCACAAATTTCATGATGCTCACCGTCGTGCGTGAGTAATTCCATCGTAGGCATGCTGGACGGTGATGGGTTGGATGCGATTTACCATGTAATCAAGTTAGTTTTGTTAGGGTTTGATCCCTAGTATCCACTATGTTTTGAGATTGATGTTGCTATGACTTTGCTATGCTTATTGCTTGTCACTAGAGCCCGAGTGCCATGATTTCAGATCTGAACCTATTATGTTTTCATGAATATATGTGTGTTCTCGATCCTATCTTGCAAGTCTATAGTCACCTATTATGTGTTATGATCCGACAACCCCGAAGTGAGAATAATCGGGATACTTCTCGGTGATGACCATAGTTTGAGGTGTTCATGTATTCACTATGTGCTAATGCTTTGTTCCGGTTCTCTATTAAAAGGAGGCCTTAATATCCCTTAGTTTCCGCTAGGACCCCGCTGCCACGGGAGGGTAGGACAAAAGATGTCGTGCAAGTTCTTTTCCGTAAGCACGTATGACTATATTCGGAATACATGCCTACATTACATTGATGAACTGGAGCTAGTTCTGTGTCACCCTATGTTATAGCTATTACATGAGGAATCGCATCCGACATAATTATCCATCACTAATCCAATGCCTACGAGCTTTTCACATCTTGTGCTTCGCTTATTTACTTTTTCGTTGCTACTGTTACAATTCCTACAAAACTATTATCTTTACTTTTGCCACTGTTACCATTACTATCATACCACTTTGCTACTAAATACTTTGCTACAGATACTTAGTTATCCAGGTGTGGTTGAATTGACAACTCAACTGCTAATACTTAAGAATATTCTTTGGCTCCGCTTGTGTCGAATCAATAAATTTGGGTTGAATACTTTACCCTCGAAAGCTGTTGTGATCCCCTACACTTGTGAAGTGGAAGGCGAATACTGGCTCAGAGTACAACATGATATAGCTTCAGCACTCAGCTACCCCATTACACAACTGCACTAGTAGCAAGTTTCACATGCAACATCTAGAACCTCTCGAAATTAGCATCTTAGACAGTACATAGAGAGATGCATCTCATCTGGAAAACTGCTGAAGTGGAAGGCGAATGTTGAGCCTTCATTCATGTTGAAGGTCTTTGCAACTTTAGGCCAGTGCCTATGGATGATTGACCATCCATCCTTCGACCTCTTCAGGAACACTTCAATATTGAACCGTGGGTGTTATATGAATACTTTCCTCGCCTCCTGACCACAGAGGTGGTTTGAGAGGTAATCATCAGTGAAGCTTGCAAACAAGGATGTGCATAAATATCTTCTCTATATTGGAAATGGGGCAAAGGAATACAAAAAGGCAAGGTATAATAGTTAGTACCATCTTGTAAACATCAGTGCTTCCCATTGTTTCCCTGTAACACATACAAGGTAGTTAGTCATCAGGTTAAGTAAGGGTTCGCATGATATCAGTAAAATATGTTGATGATAAATAAGCACATTGCAGATTCATCAGATTAATTCAAGCCACATGGAAAACCCATTTATCCAAACCAAGCATGATTAAGAACTAGGAAATATAACACTTGTATGTGTTTCTCATGTATTAAGTGCAGCCAAATTCAATTTATTCCTCACATGGTATACAATAACAAAATGCAGCCACCGCAATTGAACATCACATTGCAGAATTGAACCAAGCAGTTAACTAAACACCACAACAAATGAACCAAATGTTAACTGAGCACCACATTGCACAATATAACATACTCCTAATAGAAGATCAGACAGTTAACCAAACCAAGCATGCTTAACAACTTGGAAATATAGCAACTGTATTTGTTTCTCATGTATTTAGTATAACCAAATTCGATTTATTCCTCACATGGTATACAATAACCGAATGCAGCCACAACAATTGAACATCGCATTGCAGAATTGAACCAAGCAGTAAACTAAACACCACAACAAGTGAACCAAGCCACAACAAATGAACCAAGCAGTTAAGTAAACACTAATTGAACAATATAACATACTCCTAATAGAAGATCAAATAGTTAACTGATACGTCTCCAACGTATCTATAATTTTTGATTGCTCCATGCTACTTTATCTACTGTTTTGGACTATATTGGGCTTTATTTTCCACTTTTATATTATTTTTGGGACTAACCTATTAACCGGAGGCCCAGCCCAGAATTGCTGTTTTTTTGCCTATTTCAGTGTTTCGAAGAAACGGAATATCAAACGGAGTCCAAACGGAATGAAACCTTTGGGAACGTGATCTTCTCACCGAACGTGATCCAGGAGACTTGGACCCTACTCCAAGAAGCTTCCGAGGAGGTCACGAGGGTGGAGGGCGCGCCCCCCCTCCTAGGCGCGCCCCCTACCTCGTGGGCCCCTCGGAGCTCCACCGACGTACTCCTTCCTCCCAATAGACCAGACACGGAGCCAAAAACCTAATTCCACCGCCGCAACCTTCTGTATCCATGAGATCCCATCTTGGGGCCTGTTCCGGAGCTCCGCCGGAGGGGGCATCCACCATGGAGGGCTTCTACATCGTCACCATAGCCCCTCCGATGAAGTGTGAGTAGTTTACTTCAGACCTTCGGGTCCATAGCTAGTATCTAGATGGCTTCTTCTCTCTTTTTGGATCTCAATACAATGTTCTCCCCCTCTCTCGTGGAGATCTATTCGATGTAATCTTCTTTTTGCGGTGTGTTTGTTGAGACCGATGAATTGTGGGTTTATGATCCAATATTATCTATGGAAAATATTTAATTCTTCTATGAATTCTTTTATGTATGATTGAGTTATCTTTGCAAGTCTCTTCGAATTATCCGTTTGGTTTGGCCAACTAGATTGGTAGTTCTTGCAATGGGAGAAGTGCATGGCTTTGGGTTCAATCTTGCGGTGTCCTTACTCAGTGACAGAAAGAGTTGCAAGGCACGTATTGTATTGTTGCCATCGAGGATAACAAGATGGGGTATTTATCATATTGCATGAATTTATTCCTCTACATCATGTCATCTTGCTTAAAGCGTTACTCTATTTTTAACTTAATACTCTAGATGCATGCTGGATAGCGGTCGATGAGTGGAGTAATAGTAGTAGATGCAGAATCGTTTCGATCTACTTGTCACGGACGTGATGCCTATATACATGATCATTGCCTAGATATACTCATAACTATGCTCAATTTTGTCAATTGCTCAACAGTAATTTGTTCACCCACCGTAGAATACTTATGCTCTTGAGAGAAGCCACTAGTGAAACCTATGGCCCCCGGGTCTATTCTCATCATATCAATCTCTATCACTTTATTTACTTGCTTTGTTTCTACTTTGCCTTTACTTTTTACTTTGCATCTATCTATCAAAAATACCAAAAATATTATCTCTATCAGATCTCACTCTTGTAAGTGACCGCGAAGGGATTGACAACCCCTAAGCGTTGGTTGCGAGTTGCTATCGTGTTGTGCAGGTACGAGGGACTTGCGCGTGACCTCCTACTAGATTGATACCTTGGTTCTCAGAAACTAAGGGAAATACTTATGCTACTGTGCTGCATCATCCTCTCCTCTTCGGGGAAAACCAACGCAAGCTCGAGACGTAGCAAGAAGAATTTCTAGCGTCGTTGCCAGTTAGGCTTACGCAAAAGTCAACATACCAAGTACCCATCACAATCCCTATCTCTCGCATTACATTATTTGCCATTTGCCTCTCATTTTCCTCTCCCCCACTTCACCCTTGCCGTTTTATTCGCCCTCTCTTTCCCAATCTCCTCCTCTTTTTTTCCTCGTCCTTTTGTTTGCTCGTGTGTTAGTTTGCTTGCTTGTCATCATGACTAGTTTTATATCTTCTCCGTTATCTCCCGAGAATGAACTGCTAAATTTTAAACAAAGGGAGGGAGAAAATCTAAAATATGCTTGGTATAGAATTTGCAATGCTCAAAATAGATCTACCAGGAAGCAATCTACTTCAGTTCTTCTTTGCAATTTTTATGTAGGTGCTAATACTTGGTATAGATATATCCTTGATACCATTACCGGAGGGAATTTCTTGGGTAGCCATACTTTTGATTCCTATAATGCTTTAATAGATTTATTTGGCTCACCTCCTCTTTTGGTTAATGGAGCTATGTTAACTTTGGAGCATGTTATGCAAAGGCCTGAAATTATTGAGAACAAAGTTGCTACCATTGAATCCATTGAAAATCTAGATAAAAAGATTCATAATCAAATTACTCAATATGGATCTAAGGTAGGAATGACTTTGAAAAATATTAAGGAGAAGGAACCCATGGTTAATGAAAAAATAAATCTAGACTCTACTCGTATCGATAAACTTGAGGGTATCATTATCAATTTGGGAACCGCTTTTTCCTCCGTAAAGAATACTCCTAGTCCTCCTACTAAAATTTCCAAGCTTATGTATGTTCCTAAAAATAAGGGTGAATCATCTAGTAAGGAAAATGCGGATCTTAAATCTATAAGTATTCATCCCGATCTTTTCACTATCATGAAGGAACCATTTGCTACGAATGAATTTTTTGATCGTATGCCTAAAGGTTTGATAATTTCTAGAAATAAAGAAAATTCTAAGGGATGGAGATGCCTCATTGAAGAATTGCCTACCAAAGATGGCAATACCTAGATCTATCCTTGCTTTTATGCCTAGCTAGGGGCGTTAAACGATAGCGCTTGTTGGGAGGCAACCCAATTTTATTTTGTGTTTTTTGTTTTTGGTTCTGTTTAGGAATAAATAATCCATACATCTTCTGTTTGGATGTGTTTTTATGTTTTAATTAGTGTTTGTGCCAAGTAGGACCTATAGGATAACCTACGATGATAGTTGATTTGATTCTGCTGAAAAACAGAAACTTTAGCGCTCACAAGATTAGCTGCCATTTTTTATTGGAGAGTAATTTTGCGTTGATTCTTTTTGCTGCTGATCAATAAACAAATTTTCCAGGACTTCCTATTTTGGTAGAAATTTTAGAGTTCCAGAAGTTTGCGTTAGTTACAGATTACTACAGACTGTTCTGTTTTTGACAGATTCTGTTTTTCGTGTGTTGTTTGCTTATTTTGATGAATCTATGGCTAGTAAATTAGTTTATAAACCATAGAGAAGTTGTAATACAGTAGGTTTAACACCAATATAAATAAAGAATGATTTTATTACAGTACCTTGAAGTAGTCTTTTGTTTTCTTTCTCTAACGGAGCTCACGAGATTTCTGTTGAGTTTTGTGTTGTGAAGTTTTCAAGTTTTGGGTGAATTCTTTTGATGGATTATGGAACAAGGAGTGGCAAGAGCCTAAGCTTGGGGATGCCCATGGCACCCCCAAGATAATCCAAGGACACCAAAAAGTCAAAGCTTGGGGATTCCCCGGAAGGCATCCCCTCTTTCGTCCACTTCCATCGGTAATTTACTTGGAGCTATATATTTATTTACCAACATGATATGTGTTTTTCTTGGAGTGTCTTGTATTATTTGTGTCTTTGCTTTTTAGTCTACCACAATCATCCTTTCTGTGCACACCTTTTGAGAGAGCCATACATGATTTGGAATTTGTTAGAATACTCTATGTGCTTCACTTATACCTTTTGAGCTTGATAGTTTTGCTCATAGTGCTTCACTTATATCTTTTTGAGGGTGATAGTTTTGCTCTAGTGCTTCACTTAGATCTTTTAGAGCACGGTGGTGGATTTGTTTTAAAGAAACTTGATCTCTCATGCTTCACTTAGATTAATTTGAGAGTCATTAATAGCATGGTAATTTGCTTAATTGTTAATATACTTAGTGTTCAAGATATGTGAAACTTTCTTTTGAGTGAATTGAATACTAAGATAAATTTAGTGCTTAATAATTGTTTTGAGATATGGAGGTAATAATATCAAAGTCGTGCTAGTTGAGTAATTGTGAATTTGAGAAATACTTGTGTTGAAGTTTGTAAGTCCCGTAGCATGCACGTATGGGTAAAGTTGTGTAACAAATTTGAAGCATGAAGTGTACCTGGCTTGTGCATCCTTATGAGTGGCGGTCGGGGACGAGCGATGGTCTTTTCCTACCAATCTATCCCCCTAGGAGCATTGTGCGTAGTACTTGATTTTTGATGGCTTCTAAATTTTTGCAATAAGTATATGAGTTCTTTTGACTCATGTTGAGTCCATGGATTATACGCACTTTTACCTTTCCGCATTTACTAGCCTCTTCGGTACCGTGCATTGCCATTTCTCACATTGAGAGTTGGTGCAAACTTCGCCGGTGCATCCAAACCCCATGATATGATACGCTCTTTCACACATAAACCTCCTTATATCTTCCTCAAAACAGCCACCATACCAACCTATTATGGCGTTTCCATAGCCATTCCGAGATATATTGCCATGCAACTTTCCACCGTTCCGTTCATCATGACATACTTTACTTTTGTCATATTGCCATTGCATGATCTTGTAGTTGACATCATATTTGTGGCAAAGCCACCATGCATTATTTTTCATACATGTTACTCTTGATTCATTGCACCATCCCGGTACACCGCCGGAGGCATTCATATAGAGTCAAATTTTTTCTCTAAGTTTTGAGTTGTAATTGTTAAGTTGTAAGAGAAATAAAAGTGTGATGATCATCATTATTAGAGCATTGTCCCAAGTGAGGAAAGGATGATGGAGACTATGATTCCCCCACAAGTCGGGATGAGACTCCGGACGAAAAAAAAAGAGGCCAAGGAAGCCCAAATAAAAAAAAGAGGCCATAAAAAAAGGCCCAAATAAAAAAAATATGAGAGAAAAAGAGAGAAGGGACAATGTTACTATCCTTTTACCACACTTGTGCTTCAAAGTAGCACCTTGTTCTTCATGTAGTGAGTCTCATATATTTGTGCTTCAAAGTAGCACCTTGTTCTTCATGTAGTGAGTCTCATAAGTTGTCTTGTTCATACTAGTGGGAATTTTTCATTACAGAACTTGGCTTGTATATTCCTACAATGGGCTTCCTCAAATGCCCTAGGTCTTCATGAGCAAGCAAGTTGGATGCACACCCACTAGTTTTCTTTTGTTGAGCATTCATAGCTCTAGTGCATCCATTGCATGGCAATCCCTACTCCTCATGTTGACATCAATTGATGGGCATCTCGATAGCCCGTTGATTAGCCTCGTCAATGTGAGACTTTCTCCTTTTTTGTCTTCTCCACACAATCCCCATCATCATATTCTATTCCACCCATAGTGCTATATCCATGGCTCGCGCTCATGTATTGCGTGAAGGTTGAAAAGTTTGAGATTATTTAAGTATGAAACAATTGCTTGGCTTATCATCGGGGGTATAGAAGTTGGGAACATCTTTGTGTGATGAAAATGAAGCATAGCCTAACTATATGATTTTGCAGGGATGAACTTTCTTTGGCCATGTTATTTTGAGAGGACGTGATTGCTTGATTAGTATGCTTGAAGTATTATTATTTTTGTGTCAATATGAACTTTTGTCTTGAATCTTTCGAATCTGAATATTCATACCATGATTAAGAAGATTTACATTGAAATTATGCCAAAGTATCACTTCGCATCAAAAATTCTTTTTTATCATTTACCTACTCGAGGGCGAGCAGGAATTAAGCTTGGGGATGCTTGATACGTCTCCAACGTATCTATAATTTTTGATAGCTCCATGCTACTTTATCTACTGTTTTGGACTATATTGGGCTTTATTTTCCAATTTTATATTATTTTTGGGACTAACCTATTAACCGGAGGCCCAGCCCAGAATTGATGTTTTTTTTGTGCCTATTTCAGTGTTTCGAAGAAACGAAATATCAAACGGAGTCCAAACGGAATGAAACCTTCGGGAACGTGATCTTCTCACTGAACGTGATCCAGGAGACTTGGACCCTACTCCAAGAAGCTTCCGAGGAGGTCACGAGGGTGGAGGGCGCGCCCCCCTGGGCGCGCCCCCAACCTCGTGGGCCCCTCAGAGCTCCATCGCCGTACTCCTTCCTCCTATATATACCTACGTATCCCCAATAGACCAGACACGGAGCCAAAAACCTAATTCCACCGCCGCAACCTTCCGTATCCACGAGATCCCATCTTGGCCTGTTCCGGAGCTCCGCCGGAGGGGGCATCCACCATGGAGGGCTTCTACATCATCACCATAGCCCCTCCGATGAAGTGTGAGTAGTTTACTTCAGACCTTCGGGTCCATAGCTAGTAGCTAGATGGCTTCTTCTCTCTTTTTGGATCTCAATACAATGTTCTCCCCCTCTCTCGTGGAGATCTATTTGATGTAATCTTCTTTTTGCCGTGTGTTTGTTGAGATTGATGAATTGTGGGTTTATGATCCAGTATTATCTATGGAAAATATTTGATTCTTCTCTGAATTCTTTTATGTATGATTGAGTTATCTTTGCAAGTCTCTTCGAATTATCCATTTGGTTTGGCCAACTAGATTGGTAGTTCTTGCAATGGGAGAAGTGCATGGCTTTGGGTTCAATCTTGCGGTGTCCTTACTCAGTGACAGAAAGAGTTGCAAGGCACGTATTGTATTGTTGCCATCGAGGATAACAAGATGGGGTATTTATCATATTGCATGAATTTATTCCTCTACATCATGTCATCTTGCTTAAAGCGTTACTCTATTTTTAACTTAATACTCTAGATGCATGCTGGATAGCGGTCGATGAGTGGAGTAATAGTAGTAGATGCAGAATTGTTTCAATCTACTTGTCACGGACGTGATGCCTATATACATGATCATTGCCTAGATATACTCATAACTATGCTCAATTTTTTCAATTGCTCAACAGTAATTTGTTCACCCACCGTAGAATACTTATGCTCTTGAGAGAAGCCACTAGTGAAACCTATGGCCCCCGGGTCTATTCTCATCATATCAATCTCTATCACTTTATTTACTTGCTTTGTTTCTACTTTGCCTTTACTTTTTACTTTGCATCTATCTATCAAAAATACCAAAAATATTATCTCTATCAGATCTCACTCTCGTAAGTGATCGTGAAGGGATTGACAACCCCTAAGCGTTGGTTGCGAGTTGCTATCGTGTTGTGCAGGTACGAGGGACTTGCGCGTGACCTCCTACTGGATTGATACCTTGGTTCTCAAAAACTGAGGGAAATACTTATGCTACTGTGCTGCATCACCCTCTCCTCTTCGGGGAAAACCAACGCAAGCTCGAGATGTAGCATTAACCAGTCCAAGCATGCTTAACAACTTGGAAATATTGCACCCTGAAGAATTGAACATCACATTTGCAGAATTGAACCAAGCAGTTAATTGGACACCACATTGCACGACATATAGAACATATACAATATAGCAGAAGATTGCATGGTAAAAGTAGATAGCACAATTCACTAGAATTTGTTAAGGAAAGGCAGTAGCTAGCAAACTGAACATGGGTCCTTATAGTGAGCTAATAAGACAAGCTACTCCTCATTGTCAGAGATATCGATGACGATTGGCTCCTTGGACATGGAAGAGGGCGAGGCCTCCGCATCGTGGGTGCCCTCATTGTAGTGGTGAGTTGCCTGAGCCGCTCCGGACACCAACCTGCTGGCTCTCGAGATGAGGTAAGCACGTGCACGCTGAGAAAACACCTCGTAGTCTTTGTCGAAAGCACCGACGGTGGCCTCGAGAAAACGCCACGAACTGTCGTTTAAAGCAGCCAACTGTGTCGCAACGTCATCACGCGAGGCATCAACGGTGGCCTCGACAGCGAGGTGCTCCTCCAAGATCTGGGGGTCGGCACGAATGGCAGCCATCGCGACCTCATCCGCGCGTGCGGCCGTGATTTGCTTCTCCGCTGCCAAATGCTCCTTGAGGTCCTGGCTATAATGCATGCACCATGGCTTAGGCCGACGCTTATTTGGTAGAGGGGTCAGAAATTTGGGTGGAAGGTGTCGCGCTCGCGCCGGTGGTTGGGCCATGTGGGATGTGGAAGGAGGAGGAGGATGGGGGTCGGGTGTGGATTACCTGCCTGGATAGGTGAGGCCGAGCAGCGTGAAGAGGGTCGCCGGCGAGGAGGCGGCGGTGCTGTCATCAAGGAGGGATGGTTTCAACTTGGAAAGGATGGCGGAAAGAGGGGGAATGTGGCTTTTGGTAAGGGGGAGGGGGTGGGGATGTAGATATTTCCCGGAAGCCGAAAATTTGGATCGCTTCAGCCAAAAAACTGGCGCGCAAATGATACGTCTCTAATGCATCTATAATTTTTGATTGTTCCATGCTATTATATTACCCGTTTTGGATGTTTATGGGCTTTAGTTTACACTTTTATAACATTTTTGGGACTAACCTACTAACCAGAGGCCCAACCCGAATTGCTGTTTTTTTGCCTATTTCAGTGTTTCGAAGAAAAGGAATATCAAACGGAGTCCAAACGGAATGAAACCTTCGGGAGCGATCTTTTTGGAACAAACGCAATCCAGGAGACTTGGAGTGGACGTCAAGAAGCATCCGAGGCGGCCACGAGGGTCCAGGGTGCGCCCTAGGGGGGTGGGCACGCCCCCACCCACGTGGGCCCCTCGTGGCTTCCCTGACTGACCTCCTTCGCCTATATATACTTGCATACCCTGAAAACATCTAGGAGCACCACGAAACCCTATTTCCACCACCACAACCTTCTGTACCCGTGAGATCCCATCTTGGAGCCTTCGCCGACACTCCGCCGGAGGGGGAATCGATCACGGAGGGCTTCTACATCAACACCATAGCCTCTCCGATGATGTGTGAGTAGTTTACCACAGACCTTCGGGTGCAATTATCGATATGAAGGAAGGAAATATTAGATTTCAATTTCCATTAAGGAAATACATGGAACACTTTACTAGAAATAAAAGCAAATTGCCTTATGAATCTATTATGAGGGCCACTCATGATTTTAATACCAAAGATGGCAATACGTAGATCTATTGTCGCTTTTATGCCTAGCTAGGGGCGTTAAACGATAGTGCTTGTTGGGAGGCAACCCAATTTTATTTTTGTTCCTTAATTTTTGCTTCTGTTTAGTAATAAATAATTCATCTAGCCTGTGTTTAGATGTGGTTTTATGTTTTAATTAGTGTTTGTGTCAAGTAGAACGTTTGGGAAGACTTGGGTGAAGTCTTTATGATCTTGCTGTAAAAAATAGAAACCTTAGCGCTCATGAGATTTGCTGCCATTTTTTTTGGAGAGTGATTTTAGGTTGATTCTTTTTGGAGATGATTAATATACAAATTACTCACGTCCACCAATTTATTTTAGAATTTGTTATGTACCATAAGTATTCAAAAGTTACAGATTTCTACAAACTGTTCTGTTTTTGACAGATTCTGTTTTTCGTGTGTTGTTTGCTTATTTTGATGAATCTATGGCTAGTATCGGGGGGTATGAACCATAGAGAAGTTGGAATACAGTAGGTTTAAAACCAATATAAATAAATAATGATTTCATCAGTACCTTAAGTGGTGGTTTTTCTTTCTTGCACTAACAGAGCTCATGAGATTTTCTGTTAAGTTTTGTGTTGTGAAGTTTTCAAGTTTTGGGTAAAGATTTGATGGATTATGGAATAAGGATTGGCAAGAGCCTAAGCTTGGGTACGCCCATGGAACCCCAAGATAATTCAAGGACAACCAAAACCTAAGCTTTAGGATGCCCTGGAAGGCATCCCCTCTTTCGTCTTCGTCTGTCGGTAACTTTACTTGGAGCTATATTTTTATTCACCACATGATATGTGTTTTGCTTAGAGCGTCTTGTATGATTTGAGTCTTTGCTTTTTAGTTTACCACAATCATCCTTGCTGTACACACCTTTTTGGAGTGACACACATGAATCAGAATTTATTAGAATACTCTATGTGCTTCACTTATATCTTTTGAGCTAGACAATTTTGTTCTAGTGCTTCACTTATATCTTTTAGAGCACGGCGGTGGTTTTATTTTGTAGAAATTATTGATCTCTCATGCTTAACTTATATTATTTTGAGAGTCTTTTTAGAACAGCATGGTATTTGCTATGGTTATAAAATTGGTCCTAATATGATGGGCATCCAAGTTGGGTATAATAAAAACTATCATAGAAAGTGCATTGAATACTATGAGAAGTTTGATACTTGATGATTGTTTTGAGATATGAGGATGGTAATATTAGAGTCATGCTAGTTGGGTAGTTGTGAATTTGAGAAATACGTGTTTTAAAGTTTGTGATTCCCGTAGCATGCACGTATGGTGAACCGTTATATGATGAAGTCGGAGCATGATTTATTTATTGATTGTCTTCCTTATGAGTGGCGGTCGGGGACGAGCGATGGTCTTTTCCTACCAATCTATCCCCCTAGGAGCATGTGTGTAGTACTTCGTTTAGATAAATAATAGATTTTTGCAATAAGTATGTGAGTTCTTTATGACTAATGTTGAGTCCATGGATTATATGCACTCTCACACTTCCACCATTGCTAACCTCTCTAATACCGCACACCTTTCACCGGTATCATACACCCACCATATACCTTCCTAAAAACAGCCACCATACCTACCCATTATGACATTTCCATAGCCATTCTGAGATATATTGCCATGCAACTTTCCACCGTTCCGTTTATTATGACACGCTCCATCATTGTCATATTGCTTTTGCATGATCATGTAGTTGACATCGTATTTGTGGCACAACCACTTTCATAATTCTTTCATACATGTCACTCTTGATTCATTGCATATCCCGGTACATTGCCGGAGGCATCCACATAGAGTCATATTTTGTTCTAAGTATTGAGTTGTAATTCTTGAGTTGTAAGTAAATAAAAGTGTGATGATCTTCATTATTAGAGCATCGTCCCAAGTGAGGAAAGGATGATGGAGACTATGATTCCCCCTCAAGTCGGGATGAGACTTCGGACTTTACAAAAAAAAAGAGGCCAAAGAAGCCCAAATAAAAAAAGAGGCCAAAGAAGCCCACAAAAAAATGAGAGAAAATGAGAGAAGGGACAATGTTACTATCCTTTTTCCACACTTGTGCTTCAAAGTAGCACCATGATCTTCATGATAGAGAGAGTCTCCTATGTTGTCACTTTCATATACTAGTGGGAATTTTTCATTATAGAACTTGGCTTGTATATTCCAATGATGGGCTTCCTCAAAATGCCTTAGGTCTTCGTGAACAAGCAAGTTGGATGCACATCCACTTAGTTTCTTTTTTGAGCTTTCATACACTTATACCTCTAGTGCATCCGTTGCATGGCAGTCCCTACTCACTCACATTGATATCTATTAATGGGCATCTCCATAGCCCGTTGATACGCCTAGTTGATGTGAGACTATCTTCTCCCTTTTTGTCTTCTCCACAACCACCATCCTATTCCACATATAGTGCTATGTCCATGGCTCACGCTCATGTATTGCGTGAAGATTGAAAAAGTTTGAGAACATGAAAAGTATGAAACAATTGCTTGGCTTGTCATCGGGGTCGTTGTGCATGATTTAAATATTTTGTGTGATGAAGATAGAGCATAGGCAGACTATATGATTTTGTAGGGATAACTTTCTTTGGCCATGTTATTTTGAGGAGACATAATTACTTTGTTAGTATGTTTGAAGTATTATTACTCTTATGTCAATATGAACATTTATCTTGAATCATTTGGATCTGAACATTCATGCCACAATAAAGAAAATTACATTGAGAATTATGCTAGGTAGCATTCCACATCAAAAAATTCTGCTTTTATCATTTACCTACTCGAGGATGAGCAGGAATTAAGCTTGGGGATGCTTGATATGTCTCCAATGTATCTATAATTTTTGATTGTTCCGTGCTATTATATTACCCGTTTTGGATGTTTATGGGCTTAACTTTACAGTTTTATATCATTTTTGGGACTAACCTACTAACCGGAGGCCCAGCCCGAATTGTTGTTTTTTTGCCTATTTCATTGTTTTGAAGAAAAGGAATATCAAACGGAGTCCAAATGGAATGAAACCTTCGGGAGCGATCTTTTTGGAACAAACAAAATCCGGGAGACTTGGAGTGGACATCAAGAAGCAGCCAAGGCGGCCGCAAGGGTCCAGGGCGCCCCCTAGGGGGGTGGGCGCGCCTCCCACCCTCGTGGGCCCCTCATGGCTCCCCTGACCGACCTCCTTCACCTATATATACTTGCATACCCTGAAAACATCCAGGAGCACCACGAAACCATATTTCCACCGCCGCAACCTTCTGTACCCATGAGATCCCATCTTGGAGCCTTCACCGACACTCCATCGGAGGGGGAATCGATCACGGAGGGCTTCTACATCAACACCATAGCCTCTTCGATGATGTGTGAGTAGTTTACCACAGACCTTCGGGTCCATAGTTATTAGCTAGATGGCTTCTTCTCTCTCTTTGAATCTCAATACAAAGTTCTCCTCGATCTTCTTGGAGATCTATTCGATGTAACTCTTTTTGCGGTGTGTTTGTCGAGATTCAATGAATTGTGGGTTTATGATCAAGTTTATCAATGAGAAATATTTGAATCTCCTCTGAATTCTTTTGTGTACGATTGGTTATCTTTGCAACACTACAAAAAAATACACTTCCGTGATGATACGTATTTGTCACAGTAGGTCGCGTTTTCTGTCATGCATGTACATCCATGACGATTTTATGACAGAATCAAGATAGTCATACCTGTGTTGTCGTAGAAGTGTTCCATGACATTACCAAAATTATCATCACGGAAGTGTCCACTTCCATGACGATAAATCGCGCATCATAGAAGTGCTTTCGTCAAGGGTGACTGACACATGGCATCCACCGTAATGGGACGCCGTTAACCGCCGTTAACCTACCGGGTCCATTTTTTGGATCTGATAACCCGCTAGCAGCCACGACCAATGCCGATTTTCCACGTGTAAAATTCTCATTGGTTGATGGATCCACGCGTCAGCTCCGCGTTGGCACAGGTGTCACTCATCCAACGGTCGAGATGGGCCTATGATATGTTGACACGTGGACCAGCCCATAAAGTTTAAATTTGCCGGCCCAACCGAAGGCCCACAAGATTTAGCGGACCATAATGGGCCGGCCCAGCTAAAGGCCCACAAGATTTTGCAAACCATAATTGGCCGGCCCAGCTAAAGGCCCACAAAATTTAGCGGACCATAATGGGCTGGCCCAACTAAAGGCCCACATGATTCTGCAGACCATAATGGGCCGGCCCAGCTAAAGGCCCACAAGATTCTGCAGACCATAATGGGCCGGCGCAGCTAAAGGCCCAACATTCTCTGTCAAGTCGGTCCGTCAACGGCCTGTCCTAAACTTGTCATCAACGCGGCCCATGGTCACTTCTGGCCCGTTAATAGCTCGCTAAGTAATTGGGCCGAATTACGGCCCGGTGTATTTCTGGCCTGTTAAAGGTCCTGCTTTGTTTGGGCCCATTTACAGGCCATCAAAACTTTCTGCCCATGAAGGATTTGGGTCATATTCGGCCATGTCTGACATTCGGCCTGTTAGAGGCCCACTATAGATTTCGGCCACTTTTGGCCTGTTGTCATTTTTGGCCTGTTAACGCCGGACGAAAACCATGGGCCATATGTGGCCCAATGTCATATCAGGCCCATTAACGACCCATATAAAAATGACAATAATCTAGCCCGACTGAAGTTCCGGCCTGTTAAAGGCCCGTGTATTAGGTCGGCGCATTTACGGCCCGTCCGAATTTTGGTCTGTCAAAGATCCGCATCATAAATGGGCCACCATTTCGGCCTGCTAAGACCATTGGGTTATTTGGCACAATCAGGGCCCAATCTCACTTTCGGTCTATTAAAGGGCCATGTTTTTTATGGGCTCGAGATGTTTACGCCTGTAAACGGCCTATTTTTACTGAGGGCCCAAATTATGTTTAGGCCTGTTAAAGGCCCACTATGGGCACAAGCCTACCAGAAAAATATGAAAGCTTATGCTGATTTAGGCCCAGATATTTTTAGTGGGCTACATGCCAATTTCAGCCCGTAATTGTTTTTAGCCCAATTGGAATGGGCCCGACAAATGTTGGCATGTTGGGCTCCTACAAAGCTTTCGGCCGAATACATTACTAAGATAAACCTACACTATACAAAAATAGCGTCGTAATTACTGCAGCCTGTGACAGCATCATAAATGTTGTATCACAACAAAATAAATTCCAACCATACAAGAAAAGGCCTGTTGGCATAAAGTTTACACTCCTTCCAGATAAAAGCACCATCAGATGTATAGAAGCATAGATCATTTGACCTGAGTGCTAATGTTTCCGGTTGTAGAATCTGATGGAGCAGCACGATCTCCACCTTTTTTCCGCCATTACTCTTGAACAACGAAATGAATGTTTGATAGTCTGGTTTCAAAACCATTCATATCTTTACGACATTTGTCAACCACTATTCTTGTTTCCGAAACGACATCCATTAGGGATTGGACTTGTGTCTGGAGCACAGATATATCACTCTGTCTAGCAGGAAGATTTTGTTCAGTAGGCGATTTGGACGAGGTTACCTTAACAACCAACCCAGAATTACGTAGGAAGGTGCTTTTTGCACTGTTAGTGGAGAGATACTGATGCACTGCAGCAAGAGGTGACATTGTGCCTGTGGTAGCCTCGTCACCTTCAGGTGGTTGTGGCTGTTCAATCATTTGTTCCATAGCTTCCTGAAAGTTTGAACTTGTAGATTAGTGTACCAGATAAGTTACTAATGAGACAAAAACAAACAAAGTAGGTTAAACGTTTATACATAACTTATTTTGGTGAACTACTATAATACATTAGCATGTATTGTAGTGCCGACTACATAATAAAATCACTTTCGGAACATATGTCCATGTAGCATGCCTACTGTATTGTCTGTTTCCTCACATTCGTTGACATCTAAGGATAAAGAGACATGGTTTAAAGTAGGATGAACATAGTATGACATCATTCATATCATGGGCAAACAGATATAAAACAAACAGGCTATTTTATCATTGTGTGCGCACGTGAACATAACAACTAGATTACAGATCAGGACCAAAAGAATATCCTTCATCTCTTTTAAACCATGTAAGGTGAAATGATACGTTAAGATAACTGTGTATAAAAGTGAACAAAGTAACTGACATTGGCTGCAAACCAAGTAGTTAAATGAACACATCACAGTACCAATCAGTTCAAGGCAGGAGGAGTAAGGACTTACAACAGCGGCTTGAACTGGTGTGCTCATGCCCTTCATATTGCTGGTGTGGCAATCCTTGAAGATTTGCACTGCATTCGGTTCAGGTTCTTTTTGGTCCGCACGGGCTTTCCTTTGTATTTGGAACAAGTCAATATAGATACGATAATATGGCACAAAAAAAGAAGGAAGTAGCAGCTATTTACAAGAGCCTCGCAGTGTGCAATATAGCTACGAGATCCTGTTGTCTGTTGGAATTTCACTTTAGAACGGTTGGTTTTGTTCTTCAAACAGTTAGCCTAGAAGAAGATACACTTGTAAGGCATATACATAAATACAAGTTCAATATGTGGTCTGATCAAATACATATAGCCTACCTGATACTTTGGATCAGACCAGTGTTTAATGAGGGTTGTCCAGTCTTCATCTATAATATATTCCATTGGAGATGTTTGGGCGATTTCATTGTTAGCCTTGCCTTCAAAGTGAGATTTTCTAAGGTGGTACCGATATTATCGCAGAGCAGACTGAAAAACATGAGTGCATGTTTGTTTAGTTGCATCATCTTTCGGATCCAACTTGAACCTCATCTGTTGAAAAAAGAATGTGAGTCTTATTAGGAGGAAGCTAAAAAGTATGGGACAGAGCAAGACAATATTACCAATTGCGGTGAATAACATTACTTACGGATAAATGGTCAAGGAAGGTGTTAAACTGGGTATTGTCTTTCTCATTCCTGTACTAGATCCACGTTGGGAGGCTACGTGCATGACACCTAACGGCAACGGCTGCCTCTGATACTAACTTGGCTGACTCTGTAGCATAACGTGGCCTTTTTAAACCTGCCTCAAAATGGATCTCCATTCTTCCTCCTTTAGATTTTGTTAATCTGTCAAGCATTATCCCTGATGTCTGTTTCCGCTTGCGCCGTGGTGCTAGTTCAACAACGAATATGGAAAGTGTTAGTGTACATCAAACTGTGAGAGTACATATAAAGGAGCATGCAACTGCAACTTGACTCGGTCAGGTACCGTCTTGGTGTTGATGCTCATGAGGTTCATCTGATCTTGCCAAGTCCTGTTGTGTCAGCAGTGCTTCGGAAGTAGTGTTAGGTGTGAAGGCAGTTTGGGAATTGGCCAGTTTCCGGAGCAAACGAACGAGTAACTCGTTGAGATGCTGGTACAGTTGAAGCGGATGCTGCAGCTGGTGGAGCAGGTGATACTGTGTTTGTAGATTTAGCCGGTGGACTTGGACCTTCTACTGCACTATAAGTACTAGAAGAATCTCGACGGCAGATCCTTTTCCGTTTCACCCGATGAGTAACAACACTCCCTACTATATTATTTTCCTTGCTCTTTTTTGACTTTTCCATGTCAAGCTATACCCACAACACAAAAGAATAAAATCACTCTTCAGAACTCATTGATGCATGATACAGACAAGCAATACTTTGATGTAAGACAACCGTATGAGGATGGAATATGTAAGAAAAATAGGACGGCATGACATATTCACAGCTACGATGTGCAAACTAAGCAGAAGGATTTTCAAGAAAACAGAAGTAATGCAAGCTAGATACCATATGAAAGATGCAACCAATATTACTCTGCCAAGTTAAAAGTGTCTTGTCATAAGTGGCAATTCGAAAAATTAGAAGCAGTACAACGTAGAAATCAGTGCAAGATGCAACCACTATCAAATTGCCATGTTAAAAGCGTCCAATCATGAGTGACTGATGCGGGATACACAACAGCAGTACTTTGATGTAAGAACATGGTATGATAGATAGATGCAGTGTATTCTAGACACAGAAAGCCATGTCATACACATGTATAACGTATAAACTCAGCAGGTGCAATTTAATCAAAATAGAAGAAATACAGGCTAGACAACATATGCAACATGAAACCAATTATCACACTGTCAACTTAGAGCAAGCACCTGCAATGGTGGAGTACGGGAGATGAACTCATCATGTAGACTTGGGACTTCAACTTCATTAGCAGTAGCAGTGGCAAATCTAGAGAGTCTCTATTTGCGTCGGTGCGGAGGACCACCAACATCCCCTAACTTACTCTTTTCCTTCCTATTTTCTGATATTGCCTTATGAAGTTAAAACCACAAGAAGATGAATAAAATTAGCTCTGCATAACTGGTTGATGCATGATACAGACGAACACTACTTTGATGTAAGACAAGCGCAGGATAGGAGGATGGAATATATACAAAAAAAGATAGCGTTTCGTATTCACACGTATGATAGGAGGATGGAATATGTATGAAAAAATAGTAAGCGGAAGGCATTTCAACAAAATTAGAAGAAATGAAAGCTAGGCACCATATGAACATGCAACCAATATCACTCTATCAGGTAAAAAGTGTCTCGTCGTAAGTGCCATTTCAAGAAATTAGAAGCAGTACAAGGTAGAAGGCAATGCAAGATGCAACCTACATCACAGTCCCAAGTTAAATGTGTCTCATGGGTAAGTGATTGTTGCAGGTATAAGTTGTAAGCTACGCAGATGCAATTCAACATAATCAGAAGCAACACAAACTAGACATCATACGGAAAACGCAACCACATATAACAGTTCCAAGTAGAGCAAGCACCTGTGATGGTGGAGTAGGGGAGATGTGCTCATCATGTACACATATGTTCTAGAGACAGGAACATGTGTCATATTCACAAGCATTATGTGTAAAGTAAGCAGATGCAATTCAAGTTAGAAGCAATACAAGCTAGACATCATACGCAACATGCAACCACATATAATAGTGCCAAGTTAGAGCAAGCACTTGTGATGGTGGAGTAGGGGAGATGTGCTCATCATCTACACAGCTACGTTGACTATCCAGCTGAGGGAGTCCTGGATTAGGGGGTATCCGGACAGCCGGACTACATTTTGTCCGGACTATTAGAGCGTGAAGATACAAGACTCAAGACTTCGTCCCGTGTCCGGATGGGACTCTCATTTGCGTGGAAGACAAGCTTGGCGATCCGGATATTAGATTTCCTTCTTTGTAATCGACTCCGTGTAAACCCTAGCCCCCTCCAGTGTCTATATAAACCGGAGGGTTTAGTGCTTAGAGACACAATCATAATCACCATAGGCTAGCTTCTAGGGTTTAGCCTCTACGATCTCGTGGTAGATCAACTCTTGTAATACTCATATCATCAATATCAATCAAGCAGGAAGTAGGGTTTTACCTCCATCGAGAGGGCCCGAACCTGGGTAAAACATCGTGTCCCTTGCCTCCTGTTACCATTAGCCTTAGACGCACAGATCGGGACCCCCTACCCGAGATCCGCCGGTTTTGACACCAACATTGGTGCTTTCATTGAGAGTTCCTCTATGTCGCCGCTTCAAGGCTCGATGGCTCCTTCAATCATCAACAACAACACGGTCCAGGGTGAGACTTTTCTCCCCGGACAGATCTTCGTGTTCGGCGACTTTGCACCGCGGGCCAATTCGCTTGGCCATCTGGAGCAGATCGACAGCTACTCCCCTGGCCATCAGGTCAGGTTCGGAAACTTGAACTACACGGCCGATATCCATGGAGACTTGATCTTCGATGGATTCGGGCCTATGCCAAGAGCGCCGAACAGTCATGACGAGCACGGCTCAGACCTGCTGTCGGACAATACTCGGGATATCGCACCTGTAGGAGCTCCAGACCTAAATCCGGGGCAAATCGCGTCGTCCGAGGATGGGTGGATGGACCCCGCACCGGAGGCCGCACACTCATGGGTGGTAGAGCCGAACACAGACTTCACCCCAAGGAAGCCTGTGGCACCGGACCCCCGGGCTTAAGTCCGGTTGTGGGTTCCAGTCCGCGCATCCCCGAGCCCGTCGAATCTGGATGGGCTCCGGTAATGGAGTTCACCACTGCGGATATCTTCCAGCACTCGCCCTTTGGTGACATGTTGAACTCGTTAAAGTCTCTCTCTTTGTCAGGAGACTCTTGGTCAAACTATGTCCGACTCGAGTGGGAAGCAGGTGACGAGGGAACTCATTGCCCACCCACCACCCACTTCATTGCCACGGTCGATGATTTGACCGACGTGCTTAATTACAACTCCGAAGACATCGATGGTGTGGACAACAATGTAGGAGAGGAACAGGAACCACCGCCCACGGGGCTGTGGACAGCCACCTCCTCATATGATATATATATGGTGGACACTCCGAAAGAAACCAATGGCGATGAGGCAATGGAGGATAACCCCTCAAGGAAGAAAGCAAAGCATGGGCGTCGTCGGCGCTGCTCCAAGCCCCGCCACAGCAATACCGGCACAGGAGACGAAAACAGTCCGGATGGTGCCGAAGATGAATACAACCCCGATCAGCCTGCCTTCGAGCAGGCCGAACAGGAAGATGGGCAGGTCAGCCCAGACGAACAGGCGACGGATGGATACCCGGAGGAGGATAACTACATGCCCCCCACCGAAGACGAGATTAGCGTCAGCGACGACGAGTTCGGCGTGCCTGAGGACCCCATAGAGCAGGAGTGCTTCAAGCACCGGCTTATGGCCACTGCGAGGAGCCTAAAAAAGAAGCAGCAGCAGCTCCAAGATGATCAAGACCTGCTCACAGACAGATGGACTGAAGTCCTGGCAGCCGAGGAATATGGACTCGAGCGCCACGCGGCTGACCGGCCACCTCATGGCCGGGATAAAATGGCGTATCAGCCCGAATACCAGCCCACACCCCTACGCCAATACACTACGGCCCGGGGCAATAGGCAGGTCCTGCAAGATGCACTGAAGGTAGGATAGCCAAGATTTATCTACGGATCGCGGGGGCGTGCCCCAACACATGATGATGATCATCACGCCGGACACACCATTGACAAGTCCGGCCGGGACGAACATAGCCAACCAGACTGATTCGAAGTGCGCAGCCACATAGCCCGGCATAGAGGCGCCGCACACCCCCTCTGGTTCACTGACGAAGTGATGGATCATGAATTCCCAAAAGGGTTTAAGCCCGTAAACATCGAATCATACGATGGCACAACGGACCCCGCAGTATGGATCAAAGATTTCCTTCTCCACATTCACATGGCCCACGGGGACGATCTACACGCCATCAAGTATCTTCCCCTTAAGCTCAAAGGACCAGCCCGACACTGGCTAAATAGCCTACCGGCAAATTCAATCGGCAGTTGGGAAAACCTGGAGGACGCATTCCTCGACAACTTCCAGGGCACGTACGTGCGACCACCGGATGTCGATGACTTGAGCCACATTACCCAACAACCCGGAGAGTCAGCCAAGAAATTCTGGACTCGGTTCCTAACCAAAAAGAACCAAATAGTCGACTGTCCGGACGCCGAAGCCCTGGAGGCCTTTAAGCATAATATCCGTGAGGAGTGGCTTTCCCGACACCTCGGCCAGGAAAAACCAAAGTCCATGACAGCCCTCACGACACTCATGACTGACTTTTGCGTGGGCGAGGACAGCTGGTTGGCTCGCAGTAGCACCACGCTAATAAATTCCGGCACCTCAGATGTCCGCGACAATAACGGCAAGCCACGGCGCAACAGACATAAGCGACGGAACAACGGCGACAACACTAAAGACACGACAGTCAACGCCGGATTCAGTGGCTCGAAATCCGGGCAGCGGAAAAAGCCGTTCAAAAGAAACAATCAGGGACCGTCCAGTCGGGACCGCATACTTGATCACTCGTGCCAGATTCATGGCACCCCGGATAAGCCAGCAAACTACACCAATAGAGACTGCTAGGTGTTCAAATAGGCCGGTAAAATAAATGCCGAAAACAAGGACAAGGGGCTGCACAGCGACGATGATGAGGAGCCCCGGCGTCCGAACACGGGGGGACAGAAGAAATTTCCTCCCCAGGTGAAAACAGTCAATATGATCTACGCCACCCACATTCCCAAATGGGAACGGAAGCGAGCACTACGAGACGTCTATGCGATGGAGCCAGTCGCCCCAAAATTCAACCCATGGTCAGCCTATCCAATCACCTTTGATCGTAGGGATCACCCTACCAGCATCCGTCACGACGGTTCAGCTGCATTGGTCCTAGACCCAATCATCGATGGATTCCACCTCACGCGAGTCCTTATGGATGACGACAGCTGCCTGAACCTGCTCTATCAGGACATAGTGAACAAAATGGGCATCGACCCTTCGAGGATCAAGCCCACCAAAACCACCTTCAAAGGTGTAATTCCAAGAGTACAGGCCCGTTCCATGGGCTCCATAACACTGGAAGTGGTCTTCGGATCTCCGGATAACTTCCGAAGCGAGGAGTTAATCTTCGATATCGCCCCTTTCCATAGTGGTTATCATGCACTGCTCGGACGAACTGCATTCGCTCGGTTCAATGCGGTACCACACTATGCATACCTCAAGCTTAAGATGCCAGGACCTCGCAGGGTCATAACAGTCAACGAAAACATGGACCGCTCTCTCCGTATAGAAGAGCATATTGCAGCCCTCGCAGCATACAAAGCAGCCTTCTCCGGCAAACCACCAATCCGGCGACAACAACCCCGAACACCGTCAAGCGAGTTCGGACTACCCCGCAACAGGATCGCCAGGCACGCCAAGAGCGCGACTAGCAGTCTGGCCTCCGCTCTAGCCCCATCAAGCCAGCATTCGTGCCGCGCGTACACAATTATGCACTCAAAATACCATGGGCATAGGCGGAGGCGCAATAGTGACTCAGTCAACGGTGCAGTAAAGCTGCAATGCACTTTAATAACCCCCTTTTATCTTCCAGGACCCTGCTTTCGGGAAGCCTCTTCAGAAGAGAAGGATTGTCGGACTTTCACAGGAGAGAAAACCAAGGAGGCAAAAGGCTCTGCGTACAAAGGGAATACCCAGGTGGAATCTGTTCACGATCGTTATACCTGTTTCATATACCTACATGCGGCCCGCCCTTGAAGAGGACATGTCAAATAGTCCTATTTACTTCTACTTAACGCATTCATTGTAAACATACGCTTAGACGTATTATTTATCAATGGGAGCTAATATATAGCGTCAGCTTATTATTCCTTTCTGCACATTTTTTCCTATAAATGTCTATTTAATATTGCATCCGTACACCTTGATACGTTCAGTTTGCCAGGGGCTTCCTAGGGCGCCCCATAAGACGGCAAGATAAGTCCAAACACTTTCAATAGTGCAGCACCCCGAACTTATAGCATTATATGCATCAGCACCGAATCATGTCTTGGGTCAATAGTTGGGTTTGCCCGGCTCCCTTGTTTTGGTACCTTACGTTCCGTTATATCGGCTAAGGTAGCGCAGGGAGAACTATTGCGATTGTGTCTCGGTTCTTCCGGACGAGCACCTCAGTAGAGAAAGCCAAAAACTGACCGGCATGATGCGGCAAGACCTGGTCGCTGTTCGAGAGGTCTTAAAATCCTTAAAGATTTTTTCTGCTTTAGGCGAGGAATCGGCCTTGTCCGATTTAGGCGTATATAGCGCCCCAATTCGGCTTTCCGAATTCTAGGGGCTTCGCCAAAATTTAAAATTGTAGACTTCTATGGCTAAATGAAAGTTATAAAGCCGCATAGTCCGATTGCCTTGTTCGCTGCGCCAAACACCTCCTTCAGGGACCAAATATTTGGATAAAGAGTGTTTGGGTTTTTTCCACGAACATCCCGGTACTAGTTATGTGGGGGCGGAAGCCGACGACTGGCCTACTTTCAGAATTTTATAAACAGCCGCACAGAAGGTAATATTTTAAATCCAAAAACAAGCGCTATATAGCACAAATAACTTCGTCTTTATATTACAAAAACGACAGAAGTACATTCACTCAAAGATAGTGTCCTTGGTACATTTATCGGCCACAAGGCGAGCGCCTTTCATAACGCCATCATAATATTTTTCAGGACAGCGATGCGGCTTGCCCTCCGGCGGTCCATCCTTCACCAGCCTCTCCGCATCCAGCTTGCCCCAATGCACCTTCGCACGGGCAAAGGCTCGGCGGGCACCCTCAATGCAAACAGATCGCTTGATCACTTCAAGCCGCAGACAGGCATTTACCATCCGCTTTATCAGGCCGAAGTAGCTGGCGGGCAGGAGCTCACCAGGCCACATCTGGACTATGAAATCTTTCATAGCCACTTCGGCCGCCCTGTGGAGTTCAACCAATTGCTTCAATTGGTCACTCAGAGGCATCGGGTGTTCGGCTCCAGCATACTGGGACCAGAACAACTTCTCTGTTGAGCTCCCCTCCTCGGCACGGTAGAACTCTGCAGCATCTAATATGCTATGTGGCAGATCTGCGAATGCCCCTGGAGAGCTCCGAATTCGGGTAAGTAAAAGAAACGTCTCCCCCACATGCTTGCTTTGCATAAAGAATGTCTTACCCGCCGCTATCTTCTTGGCCGCCTGGATTTCCTGCTGGGCCTTTTCAGCTTCAGCCTTGGCGTCTTTCATGCCCAAAAGAGCCTTCGCAAGTTCAGACTCCTTCGTCTTGAAATCGCGCTCCAAGGACTCGAACTTCTTGCCGAGCTCCTGGAGCTCTTGTTGTACCTCGCCCACCCTAGCATTTTGCTTTTCACGCTCAATGTGCTCCATGGCCACCTTGTTTTCAGCCTCGGATAGCGCTTTTTTCAGGGACGCCACTTTGGTCGTGGCCCCTATTACAAAATCATGAAACTTTGTCATTAGCATCAGCAATTTTGTCTATTCTTTATGATATGTGAACGGGGTATCACTCACCTTTGTTCTCTTCGAGCTGCCTCTTCGTGAGGCAGAGCTCTCCTTGGACCTGCTCCAGGTCCCGTTTGAGTCCGGTGACCTCTGCTGTGCGGGCAGCAGCGGCAAGCAGCACCGCCTGCTTATTCACATAGACACCTACTATTAGACTCCTGCAGATTTTAATTGACCCTCCGTTTGGCTTTTCTTTCTGAACACCAAACAGAGTATCAGGGGCTACTGTCTATCGGGTGGTAATTTCCCAAACTTTTAATTACTTACCTCAAAGCCTGTTAGGAGGCTGGTACAGGCTTCGGTCAATCCGCTTTTGGTGGACCGAACCCTCTGAATCACCGCACTCATAAGAGTACAGTGCTCTTCACCCATGGAAGCGCCGTGAAGTGCTTCCAGCAGACTATCCGACGCTTCTGGAGTAACGGAAGTTATCGGCACGGACGGCTCGCCCTCCTTGGCGAGGGGCTGCCTGCCCGAATCCGAAACCTTTGGGGATTCCGGTATAGTGTCCGGCTGGGAGCCCGGCTTGCTGCGGCTCCCGTCGGCACAATCCGTGGGGATCTTACGCCCCGTGTGGCCGGCCTCTGGAATTTCGCCTTGGGGCGTCTCCAGAGTTGCCTCCCCCTGCTCTAGGAGCCTTTGGGACAACACCTCCATGTCATCCGCGGGCCGAGGGGAAGTGGCCATTGGGAGCGAGTTCATCGCCGAATCGCTCAAGGAACCATCCGAAGAGGATACCTCGGGATGGACCCTGGTCGGACTACATATATACATGTTCGGTGTTATAACAGACTATGAAGCGAAGTCGCACTAAAATACAACAGAGTGCGGATACTTACGACCTTACTAGGGGCTTCCCCTGGGGCAGCCACTCCTCCTCGCTGTAGGCGGCCGTGGTGGAGTACTCCAGAAGGGACGCCTTTCCCTTCTTGGGCGCCCTAGCCTCCCCCTGTGGGGCGGCTTTCCTTTTCTTCTCCTCCCTAGTGCGGGGAGGCGGAGTTTCCTCGTGTTGCCCCCCCCCCCCTCCTCCGCGGGAGGAATCCGCATCGTCGTCTTCGAACGACGAGCTTATGACGGCCTTGCACCGGGGACCCTTCCTGGTCCCCTGGGTCGCCCTCTTGGGCCCTTCGACCTCCTCAGGTGGGGTGGCCCCTTCCTTTTTCTCCTCCCCTTCGGGGGAGGAGTGTGCCTCGTCGTCTCCAGACGAGGCGTCCGGTACGACCTTACGCCGGAGACCCTTCCTGGTCCCCAGGGCCTTCTTTTCGGCCTTCCTTTTCGGCGCCTTGTAGGGCGCCAGGACTAGCATCTCCGTCAGGAGAGCGTCTGCTAGACCTTCTGGCAGTGGAGCCGGACAGTCGATCTGCTCCGCCATCACCATGTACTCCTGATTAAACACACACGATGACTTAAAATCCTCCCATGAGTACGCTGGGAAAACTACATCTGGTGATGGTCAGAAAACTCACCGGACTGGGGAGCCGCGTGGCATGAAGTCCGCGGTCCCCGGATGTGGGAGGAGGTATTTTGGAGGCCTTGAACAGCACCTTCCATGCATCCTTGTGTGTCATGCCGTAGAGCTCTTGAAGTGTCCGGTGTTCGGCCGGAACGAACTCCCACAGAGTAAATGCCCGTCTTTGGCACAGAAGAATGCGGCGGACGAGCATGACCTGGACCATGTTGACAAGCTTGATTTTCTTGTCCATCATACTCTTGATGCAGTTCTAAATCCCTGTCAGCTCCTCGGGTTCGCCCTAGGCCAGGCCCTTCTTTTCCAGGAGGTGAGCCGCATGGGAATTCCGGATCGGAATTCGGGGGCCGCCGCCCAGTTAGAGTCACGCGGCTCGGTGATGTAGAACCACCCCGATTGCCATCCCTTTACGGTCTCCGCGAAGGATCCGTCAAGCCATGTAACATTGGGCATCCTGCCCACCATGGCGCCTCCGCACTCCGCTTGCTGGCCGCTCACGATCTTCGGCTTCACGCAGAAGATTCGTAGCCACAAGCCGAAGTGAGGCTTGATGCGAAGGAAGGCCTCGCACACAATGATGAATGCCGAGATGTTGAGGACGAAGTTTGGGGCTAGATCATGGAAGTCCAGCCCATAGTAAAACATAAGCTCGCGGACAAAGGGATGAAGTGGAAATCCCAGTCCACGGATGAAGTGGGCGAGGAACACGACCCTCTCATGGGGTCTCGGAGTCGGAATGATCTGCCCTGCATCCAGAAGCCGGTGCGTGATATCTGCGGCCAAGTACCCCGGCCGCCCCGGAGCTTCGTCATATCCTCCTCCTTCACGGTGGAGGCCACCCACTTGCCTCCTGCTCCGGACATGTTTGTCTGTGCGGAGAAGGTGTGAACTAGGGCGCTGGAGCTCGAGGGTGCGAGAATGGATAGGAAGAGGAGGAAGAAGGCGTGGGTGAAAATGGGGAATCCTTATCCCTTTATAGAGGCGACAAAAATGGTGCCCCTCCCCACTTGCCCGTTGAAGATCACTTATTTCCCAAGCGCCACGATTGATGGCGCGGTTAGGTTACCCATACCCGTATTGATGGGAATCCCGTGATAAGGGGACATGATCTCTGCTTCGACAAGACGTGCCGAGGAAACCGCCTCGCAATATGTGCTGTGTCTGGTTGTGGGAAAAACAGTTCAAATAATGACTTGACCGTAGAGTCATGTCATTGTCTGAAGTTGTCAGCAGATTGCCTTTGTGGAATATCGTTCTCCCTACGGTGGTATGTGAAGATCGTCTTGCAGATCCGGACACGATTTAAGCGTTCAGTAATTACTTTGAAGTATTTGGAGATGGAACATGCCTTGCAATGCCGAAGACAAAACTGCGCGCTGGACTCATCGTCATTGAAGCCTGGTTCAGGGGCTACTGAGGGAGTCCTGGATTAGGGGGTATCTGGACAACCGGACTATATACTTTGGCCGAACTATTGGACCATGAAGATACAAGACTCAAGACTTTGTCCCATGTCCGGATGGGACTCTCCTTTGCGTGGAAGACAAGCTTGGTGATCCGAATATTAGATCTCCTTCTTTGTAACCGACTCGGTGTAAACCCTAGCACCCTCCGGTGTCTATATAAACCGGAGGGTTTTTGTCCGTATAGAGAGGATCAGAACAATCATAATCATCATAGGCTAGCTTCTAGGGTTTAGCCTCTATGATCTCGTGGTAGATCAACTCTTGTAATACTCATATCATCAAGATCAATCAAGCAGGAAGTAGGGTTTTACCTCCATCGAGAGGGCCCGAACCTGGGTAAAACATTGTGTCCCTTGCCTCCTGTTACCATTAGCCTTAGACGCACAGATCGGGACCCCTACCCGAGATCCGCCGGTTTTTGAACACCAACACTCATCATGTAGACTTGGGACTTCAACTTCATTAGCAGTAGCAGTGGCAAATCTAGAGAGTCTCTGTTTGCGTCGGTGCGGAGGACCACCAACATCCCCTAACTTACTCTTTTTCCTTCCTATTTTCCGATATTGCCTTATGAAGTCAAAACCACAAGAAGATGAAGAAAATTAGCTCTGCATAACTGGTTGATGCATGATACAGACGAACACTACTTTGATCAGGATAGGAGGATGGAATATATACAAAAAAAGACATCGTTTCATCATGTACAATAGGAGGATGGAATATGTATGAAATACAGTAAGCGGAAGGCATTTCAACAAAATTAGAAGAAATGAAAGCTAGGCACCATATGAGCATGCAACCAATATCACTCTATCAGGTAAAAAGTGTCTCGTCGTAAGTGCCATTTCAAGAAATTAGAAGCAGTACAAGCTAGAAACAATGCAAGATGCAACCTACATCACAGTCCAAGTTAAATGTGTCTTATGGGTAAGTGATCGTTGCAGGTATAAGTTGTAAGCTACACAGATGAAATTCAACATAATCAGAAGCAATACAAACTAGAAATCATACGGAAAACGCAACCACATATAACAGTTCCAAGTAAGAGCAAGCACCTGTTGATGGTGGAGTAGGGGAGATGTGCTCATCATGTACACGTATGTTCTAGAAACAGGAATACGTGTCATATTCATAGGCATTATGTGTAAAGTAAGCAGATGCAATTCAAGTTAGAAGCAATACAAGCTAGACATCATACGCAACATGCAACCACATATAATAGTGCCAAGTTAGAGCAAGCACCTGTGATGGTGGAGTAGGGGAGATGTGCTCATCATCTACATAGCTACGTTGACTGTCCAGCCTTGTGTTGTCTTGCGAATCTTGTTGGGAGGATGGCGGAGTAGAATCTGTAGAGACCCCCTGTTTGAGTTGCTCCGAAGGACCACCATCATCCACTACCAGACTAATTTCCTTCAGCTGTAATGATTTTGCATTGTGAAGTCAAACCGATAAGAAAAAGGAATAAAATTCGCTCTTCAGAACTCATTCATGCATGATACTGACGAACACTACTCTGATAAAAGGCAAACACATGATGCGAGGATGGAATATGTATGAAAACAGGATGGTGTGACATATTCACACCTATGATGTGGTAACTAAGCAGAAGGCATTTCAACAAATTAGAATCACTGCAAGCTAGACACCATATGAAAGATGCAACCAATATCACTCTGCCAAGTTCAAACTGTATGGCGTTTCAAACAAATTAGAAGCAGTACATGCCAGAAATCATATGCAAGACACAACCAATATCACAGTGGCGACTTAAAGGTGCCTTATCATAAGTGACTGATGCGGGATATGCAAGAATAGTAGTCTGATGTAGAAACAGGAACACATGTCATATTCACAGGCATTATGTGTAAAGTAAGCAGATGCAATTCAACAAAGTTAGAAGCAATACAAGCTAGACATCATACGCAACATGCAACCACATATAATAGTGCCAAGTTAGAGCAAGCACCTGTGATGGTGGAGTAGGGGAGATGTGCTCATCATCTACACAGCTACGTTGACTGTCTAGCCTTGCGTTGTCTTGCGAATCTTGTTGGGAGGATGGCGGAGTAGAATCTGTAGAGAACCTCCATTTCAGTTGCTCGGAAGGACCACCATCATCCAATGCCTTGCCAATTTCCTTCAGCTTTATTGATTTTGCATTGTGAGGTGAATATAATTCGCTCTTCAGAACTCATTCATGCATGATACTGACAAACACTACTCTGATGAAAGGCAAAGTCATGATATGAGGATGGAATATGTACGAAAAAATGGACGGCTTGACATATTCACACCTATGATGTGGTAACTAAGCAGAAGGCACTTCAACAAATTAGAAACACTGCAAGACACCATATGGAAGGTGCAACAATATCACTCTGCCAAGTTAAAACTGTCTCGTCATAGGTGGCGTTCATCAAACTAGAAGCAATACATGCTAGAAATCATATTCAAGACGCAAACCAATATCACACTGCCAACTTAAAGGTGTCCCATCATAAGTGACTAATGCAGGATACACAAGAAGAGTAGTTTCATGTAAGAACATGGTGTGATAGACAGATATAGTATGTACCGAAAACAGGAAAGTGTGTCATATTCACATGTATCATGTGTAAGCTAAGCAGGTGCAGTTTACACTAATTAGGAGCAATACGAGCTAGGAACCATATGCAACATGCAACCAGATATCACATTGCCAAGTTAGAGCAAGCACCTTGGATGGTGGAGTAGGGGAGCGGAGACTTGGACCTTGTAATGCACTATCAGTACAAGGAGAATCGGTACAGATGCTCCGTTTATGTTGCTGCAGAGGACCACCATCACCGCCTTCCTTACTCTTTTCCTTCCTCTTTCTTGATTTTGCCTTGTCAAGTCAAACCCACAAGAAAAAGGAATAAAATTTGCTCTTCAGAACTCATTGATGCATGATACTGACGAACACTACTTTCATGTAAGGCAGCCGCATGATAGGAGGATGGAATATGTATGAAAAACAGGACGGCGTGACATATTGACATGTATAATGTATAAAGTGTAAACTAAGCACAAGGTCCTTGAACTTGTTAGATACAATGCAAGCTAGAAACCATATGAAAGATGAAACCAATATCACTCTGCCAAATTAAAAGGGTGCCCTAACAAATGTATTTGACCAAATTATAAGCAATACATGACAACAGGCTAGAAATAATATGCAATATGCAATGAATAAAGGTGACTCATTGTAAGTGATTGATGCAGGATACAGAAGAGAGGTAGTTTCATGTAAGAAAAAGGTTAACACATAGATTTAGTGTGTAGCAAAAATAGGAAGGCATGTCATATTTGCAGGTATAGTGTGTAAACTAAGCAGATGCAATTTACCCTAATTAGAAGCATTACAAGCTAGACACCGTATGCAACATGCAACCACATATCACACTGCAAAGTTAGAGCAAGCACCTGTGATGGTGGTGTAGGGGAAGTGCGGTCTTCAAGTACAGAGCTACGTTCAATATCTTCATTTAGGCTTGCTGTTTCTTGAGAATCATGTGGAGAGGATGAAATTGCATTCTTTCTAAGAGTATTGCGTCTCATATTAACCCACGCGCGTGACTGTCTCATCATAAGCGATAGATGCAGGATACACAAGAACAGTAGTTTGATGTAAGAACATGGTGTGATAGGCAGATGTAGTATGTACCAAAAACAGGAAGGCGTGTCATATTCACATGTATAATGTGTAAGCTAAGGAGATGCAATTTAACAAATTAGGAGCAATACAAGCTAGGCACCATATGCGACATGCAACCAGATATCACACTGACATGTTAGAGCAAGCACCTTGGGTTGTGGAGTAGGGGAGATGAGATTTGGAACTAGCACTGCAGTACAAGTAGCAGGAGAATCTGCAGAGATCATCTGTTTCGGTTGCTCCAGAGGACCACCATCATTCCGTGCCTTCGTCCTTTCAGATTTTGCCTTGTCAAGTAAACACACAAGAAAAAGGAATGAAATTCGCACTCCCAAATTCGTTGATGCATGATACTGACGAACACAACTTTTATGTATGGCAACCACATTGTAGGAGGATGGAATATGTATGAAAAACGCTAAGCAGAAGGCATTTCAACAAATTGGAAGCAACGCAATCTAGACACCATATGAAAGATCCAACCAAAATCACTCTACCAAGTTAGATGCATCTCATTATAAGTGGCACTTCAACAAATTAGAGGCAATACATGTTTGAAATGATATGCAAGATGCAACCAATATTACACTATCAACTTGAAGGTGTATCGTCAGAAGTGATTGATGAGGGATACACAAGAAAAGTAGTTTGATGTAAGAACATGGTTAATAGAAAGATGTAGTATGTACCAAAAACAGGAAGGCATGTCATATTCACAGGTATAATGTGTTAACTAAGCAGATGCAATTTACCCTAATTAGAAGCATTACAAGGTAGACACCATATGCAATATGCAACCACATATCACACTGCCAAGTAAGAGCAAGCACCTGCGATGGTGGTGTGGGGGAATTGCGGTGATCAACTAGAGAGTTGTGTTGACTATCTTCATTTAGCCTCGCTGTTTCTTGAGAATCATGTGAGGAGGATGACACTGCACTCCTTAAACGAGTAGGGCGTCTCACAGTAACCCACTCGGGTGACTGTCTCATCATAAGTGATTGACGAGGGATACAAAAGAGCATTAGTTTGATGTACGAACATGGTTAATAGACATATGTAGTATGTATCAAAAACAGGAAGGCATGTCATTATCAAAGGTATAATGTGTAAAGTAAGCAGATGCAATTTAACCAAATTGGAAGCAATACAAGCTAGACACCATATGCCACATGCAACCACATTTGACAGCGCGAAGTTAAAGCAAGCACCTGGGATGGTTGTGTGTGGCAATTGAGATCATCAACTGCAGAGCTACGTTTACTGTCTCCAACTGCTAACACTGCACCCATTAGAGCGCTGAAACGCTTAGTGCTTATCTTCGAATTACACTGGAGCGACTTCTGTCTTTTCTTTTCTGCATTCATCAACACTGCGTCAGAGTCTGAAATACCCATGCATAAAAAAACAATAGTGTGAGTATGGATGAAGTGTGTGCACAATTAGTACAGTGTAAAGGTAGTAGATAGCAGGTCGGTGAGAAATAAATGACGGGAGACATATGATAGCTCTACAACATGCATGGCACACTAAATTACTACAGGAATCTATGAAAATAAAGGTCGACTGAAAGCAAATAGGCCAGTCCATTTTTTCTGCACCGTCCGATGTACAAAGAACGGGCAGATCGCCTTCATCTACCTCCAGCCAGTCAGTGTTGACGATCTTCCTTGAAACGCCAGCGACCATCGGCCCAGTATTCCTCCCCTGCTTGCGCCCTCCCCTCGACCTCACCTCACCGCCGTGCTTGGCACCGCCCCCCGGCCATCCATTCAAGCCCCGCCGACCTCCAGATCGGGCGCAAGCAGCTCCTGCACCCCACACCCCTATGATAGACACCAATGTGCCGCTTCCCCGGGGAACAGGCGGACTAGGTGCTCCGCGCGCCTAAGCAGGTGCTGCTTCTTTTAATTGCGGTTCGACTGACCCTGATTTGAAATCCAGGCGGGCTACTAACCTCTAGAAAAGGTGAAATAGTAAAGGGAGGAAACCTTGTGCATTTAGTATCACGAAGAAGATGCAGTAAGAGGCGCTCAACTAGTTCCTTTCGTGGGATGAATACGGTGTGAGCGGAGACGTAAGATTTGCACGAATAAGGGAAGAGGAGTACCTCTTTCTGCTGGCAGTGTTGTGTCCTCCTTCTGTTTTTCCAATGATCTTCTTGTGGTTCGCTGGAAACGAGAAGTTGTGGAGGGCGATGGAGCCTTGGACGAACCCATGGCCAAGTTGTTGAGTGTGGTGCGATGGCCGTCTATCGGCGGTGGGGAACCAGATCCGAGGCGGCGAACGACGGCGTAGCGGGAACAGCTCCGGTGTGGTGGACGGTTGCGACAATGGAGCGGCAGCAGTGAGGCGCAGGACGGCATGGTCGGAGTGGTTCTGGTACAGCGCATGTCGGCGTCGCCGTCATGGAGGCAGCTCTGCCTCGGCTTCAGCTGCTAAGTCCTTGAGGGCGTTGCGGTTGCGGTTGCGTTGGATGACAACACCGGGGTACCGGCTCCGGCGTGATGGAGGAGGGCGGCGGTGGATTGGCCACTATGGGGTGGAGGACGGAGGAGGCTGGGGTTTCGCGGCTGGTGGAGAGGGCGTTTTGGCGCCCACGGAGTATGAATGGGGAAACAGAGGGAAGCGGGAAACTAAGGGGGAACAATGTTTCGGTTTGAGACGCGCTTGTTTGAAATTTGGGGAAAGTTACAAACTTTGCCCCCATCTAAAATTTTGGACATATTGCGGGTTGGGGGTAGGACAGTAATCACAGGTGTCCCAAATGTGGGCGGGATAGATTTCGGCCGAGCGCATGGGTGTTAAGCGCCCACGGCGTATGAATGCTTCTCGGAGGCGGTTGAGACTGGCGTCTTGGTGAAGTTACAAACCTACCCCGGTTTAGACCTTTGGACATCAGGCCGATAGGCTACATGGGCTAGAGTCAGGACAGTAATTTCCTACCGCCAAACATTAGTCTCGCGCGGTTTCGGGTGACCACAGGCCTATTTGGCGCTTCGTTCAATATTTGGGAGCAGAAGCATTAACGTTTTCGGTTCTCTTGAATTGAACTTTTAGGATTTGTCAAACTTCACAATCTTTACTCTTGAAAATCCTAAAGCTACGATTATTTTGGAATGGAGGGGGTACATTTGAATATACATTGTACACGAGTATATATTAAAAAATATGCAACTTACCTCAGTTCATGCATGGTTCCAGATATAATCTCCTTGGTTGCAAAAAAAGTTAGATATGCGTATGAATATATATAGCATGTTCAAACTCACAACAAAGATTGATGCCCCCTTTTACATCTGATTTACAAATGCCATTATCTCGGGTTCAAATAGATGAATGCACTTCCTATGAATTCGAATCTTCGAAACCCCCTTTATGTTGAATTCGACATGTATTCTATTTCGTAGCTAGCAATTTGGAATGTATCCATGCAAGTGACAAATGTATAAAGTGCTTCACACTAACAACATGGAGTGCACTAATTAATGTTTATATATGAATTGCAAAAGCATCCATTGCCTGTATTTCAAACCGCTCTCACTCTATGGATCGATAATATGAAATAAACACATGCACATGCTAGAATTCAATAGAGTATGGGTGTCTGATAGACCGATTTTCGTCCATACGCAATTTGCAAAATTCATGATCTCATCCAAAAATAATAATGCCATTTATATTTTAATTTAATGCGTAGAACCGCCTTTTACACGTAGATGCACTATGCCTCGGCCCGTTCTCACAAACGTGTTATATATCTCTCTATCTAACGCATAAGTGCACACACTTTATATGCATCGGCATTTCTCTTTCACACATGCTCACAATCTCTCTTAGGGTGTCAGGGTGTCTCACGCACATGCTCTCTCTGTTTCTCTCTCTCTCTTTCTGACTACTATGTACCACTCTTTTCACTAATCTTAGTTGGAAAACACTATTTCTCTCACATGCATATATACACACGCATGGTCTCTACTAGCCCTCTATACGCACATATATGTGCCCGCGTATCTCCCGCACGCATATTATCTTTAGGCCTCTCTCGCACACATTGCCCCCGCCCAGACACACCTCTCTCTTAGTAGTTGGCAGCTATGATTTCATCATATCATTCGGTAGGATATCCCTAGCTGTTAGGCTGAATGGTAATACGAGGCAAAGTTTTACCCTAGTTCGGACCCTTGTAGTTGAAGAAAGAGCCTACTCCTGGTACTGTATATTAGTGATCGGGGTGTGTACAAAGTACACATGAATACCAGGCATTGTGCGTGTATGTATACTATCGACGAACTAGCCCCCAAGCTTCTGTAACATACTGGGGGCCTAGGGTTACAAATCATATATAGTCGGCTTATCACCAATGGGGATAGAGTCCTTTGCGACTCTGGTAGCTTCGTGTTGTACGCCGAGTCCTCCACATGGGTCTTCGTATAACGCGTCTCGGTCCAACCTATATGTGGCGTAGGATGGAACCGACCCATGAGTCTTCATGTTGACCCACCACAACTAGAAATGATGTGCCCACCACACCACACACGCAATCGGCCACTAAGAAAATAAGCATATACAATAGTACAACGGTATCTAGCTCACGATACGTCTCCATATTTTGTTGATGACACTGACGGACTTTGCATTTGATGCGTGCTCCGTATTTGGTTGGCGACACTTACGATCATTGTATTTGAAGCGAAGCACGATATGGTCACTGGACTTCAGAATAAGCTCACCACGGTCACCGCATACATTTTGTCATGCTAACCAACATGTGGTTGGATGGTTAGGAGGACAGTGGTTTCTCGAGCACACCAAGGTTAAAGTCCCGGTGCTCACATTTATCTTGTGTTAATTTCAGTATCTTCCGGCGATGTGTGTTCAATGGGAGGAGATGTTCCACTCGACTACGAGGCACCTATGGTGACTTCGTAAAATCTCAAGATCATATATGCTGGCCCACTCTCTCGAAGGTGCTCAAAGGGGTAGGGTCCGCGTGTGTGCGCTTATAGCGGTGAGTGCTTGCACGTATATATGAGCCCTTGCGTCTGTACCGTATTAAACAAATACATGTCATGATTATACGGTCACTGGCTCACCCATACAACTCTGTATTCTGTTGATGACATAATCAATTGACCAGTCAAACGTTCCACGTGGCGCAACTAGTGTTGCACCATCGGGGTGCGTAACCATGGGGCCCACCTGTCAGCCCGTATATGAAAGAAAGAAAATGGTAGTTTGAGTCTGTACTATGTTAATAAAATAGGAGTACATTTTAGGGTGATCATACGGTCACTGGCTCACCATACAGCTCCGTAATTTGTTGATAACACGATCAATTGACCAGTCAAACGGTCCACATTCAGCAGCGCACATTACCATAGGGCCCACCCGTCAGCGTGCATATGAAGGACAGAAATGGTAATAAATTAGTGGTCGGTGGGTATTCGAAGTCGTGAGACCTCTGGTTGGCAGTCGCCGGCGGTTGGGGGCGTTGATTGGGCGATGGGGTGGGGATCGCCGGAGAAAAAGCTCGGCGCGGGGGGGGCCTAGAGGGATGGCCGATGCGGCGGCGGACTGGCGGTGGGGAGTGGTTTCGGGGAGGGCGGGGCGGCGTAGCGGCGCGGGCCGGCCGCGGGCGGCGGGGCTGGCGGTTCAGCCGGTGGTGGCTGGCGGCTCAGGGGGGTGGAGTTTGATGATAAACTGGAGGCCCTTGATTTCGTATCCAACGGCTGGAAAATCTAATGACCAGAGATTAAAAAGTCAATCGACTGACGTGTAGCCTCACCCCGCACGTACACATGCACGCATGCAAGACACGCACCCATGCAGGCACGCAACACTGACACGTACACATAACGTACACACGCACGCATGCTGGCGTGCAACGCTGACCCGTACACATGCACTCACGAACACACGCATGTACGCACCCATGCATGCAACACTGAAACGTACCCTTGCACGCACGCAACACTCGCACGCCTACATGCACATAGCACACGTCGCAAGACACACGCTCAACCTATACGTGCATGCACCCTTTGTTAAGGACATGGATTGTTACGGGTTTAATCAATCTTATCTATGATAAGCAGAACATTGATGTTTGCAGTGGTCTTTATGAATCACAACGTATCGAACGGCCTATCAACATAGTAGGCTTATCTACTTGAAAAAGATGATGTCACACTCAATGAACAATCATCGGTTTATGAAATGCCCGCTTCTGACCGCCCTGGCCCACCAAAGGTTCCTCTGTTGTGCGCTGCCTGTGTTGGATCACTGACATGCAGGCCATGTACCCAAAGAGCCCACACATCAGTGGAAGAACAGCGTGGTGTCCTAGGTCAGAGTCAAGGGCGCCACTCGCTGCACGCCCGGCTGAACAAGCCTCCTTCCCGTAGTCAAACGCCTCCATGAAACCCGCCCATGTGGAAGCCGAGAAAACCACTCTGGACACACGTCCGTTCAAGACCGGGCCGGCATTAAACGCAACGTCGGCCGAGCTCCTCCCGTCCGCCGTCTATTTAATCTCCTATTTAAACGAGGCCAAACGCCGGCCAAGAATCGCACACCTCCGCCGCTCCCCTATCTCCTCCTTCACCATTTTGTCCACTCTTATAATGGCTTACGAAGAGTAGTTATTCCACAGCCGGCTGGGTAGCCCGCCGGATACGAGCTATACAACTTGTTGATCCACCTCCCTCCCCTCGCCTGATGGAGCCAGTTGCCGCCCCAAGCCGGCGCGTGGTTCAGCAACTCGCCGCTCCAGGCCAGCTCGACGAGGAGCAGCGCACGGGCGTCGTTGCTGCCGTCCACGCCGCCGCCTCGTACCGCGTCTCCCGTTTCTGTGGCCGAGACTCCCATGCTGACGGCCGCGCCATGCAAGCAGCGACAGAAGCCAGGTGCGCGGAGAGCGACAGAAGCCAGGTCCGCATCCGCCGCCATCATCAAGGAGAAGTAGAACACGAGAGGCCGCCGCCGCTTGGGTCCCATGAAGGCCACCGCGGAGGCGACGCCGGCGTACACAGTAGGTGTCTTGCCGGATCCTTTTGTTGCGAGGACCTTCGTCGACCCTGCATGTGCTTCATGGAAGAGGGGAATGTTAGGATGAACTCGAGCCGGTGCCGGCCATGGCAAAGTAGTGGCCAGTGATGAACTCAAACTGGCGCCGGCCACCATCATCTTCAGCATCAGCCAATGATATCAGTTGGGCAGTGGGAAAGCGAGTCGTCCTTTGCGCTGAAGCATATACCTCCGGGGCTCCCGGCAGTCCGGTGATCGTGCTGCCAGACCTGAGGAACACAAATCGATCGGCGGGCGACCATTTAGGCCAGGTATTATATACCTGTGCTGTCTAGAACTAGCACCGCATAGTTCATTTGAATGTAATGAAATCCATCATGTTTGTATGAAAATCCGATATTTTATATGATTTCCGTCGTTGTTATATGAAATATCAGTTTGTCTACGTGTTTGCATGAACTTCGTCTGGTTAGTTGAGTTGTTGTCATAATGTGTGCGGCTACGGTTGTATGGCGTAATTTGCGGGTCGCCGGTCGGTCTGCGGGCAGCTCAGGTGGCGTTGTGGGACAAAAAACACAGCTCGTGCAATCTCGTCTCCAACGTGCGCGCTGGAGGATACATGACAGCATGAGCACCCGAGCCATTCCTTGTTCATCGGTGGCAAAGGCACCGGTGGACAAAAGGGTCGCCAATATTTTGGCTACCCCGGGCAAGATCCAAACAGCCCCTCCCAACAGATTCCAATCCCTCGTTCGCCGTGGAATTTTGCCATGTGTTGTTTTCATGGACTAGCAAGATGCCCGTGCATTGCACGGAACATCAAGATGCATTTTTTTACAAACTCTCGCATGCATGCAAGGGATAATTAATGTCCTCCTTTGCTAGTACCACGAGGCAAACACCATTAATATTGCATCGATTAGTGTTAGTGGCCTTGTATATCTGCAAATTGTAATTTTGATAGTGGCCCCTTGTATATAAAAATGGAGGGACAAAGATGAGAGATAAGGTGAGGAGGAGTGGGGCGTGGTGGTGACTGGTGGTCGGACTGGGCGGAGGCATGGGGATGGACGGCGCATTATGTCTAGGTTTGTATCTCTCTCACACACACCCACGTAGGTGGGGGACGTGCACGAAGAGAAGAGGTGCATGCACGACGCACGTACTCCTGTCTCTTTCCCAACCACACCCACGCAGGTACACGGTGGAGCTCATTTCTGTACGAAAAGGCAGTCCACGTGGTAATTTGACACGTGTACTGGTTGTCCACTTGGTGGAGGGAGGATCGTCTACCACGGGTGAACAAACAAACTGCGACTTGACGTGTTATGTTAAAAAAGAGGCAAACCATGTGGGGCCTACCTTAGAGGCAAGGCTCTATACACTGGAGTACATTGGATGTGTCCCGTCAACTCGCAGAACGAGGAGAAGCTTGCTTAATTAGTACGCCGTCTCCCCTGCCCACGGGCGTGGTGGCTCGCAGGATGAGGTGAAGCTTGCTTACGAGTAGTAGTAGTAGTAGTAGTAGTAGTAGTAGTAGTAGTAGTAGTAGTAGTAGTAGTAGTAGTAGTACTCCCTCCGTCCGAAAATACTTGTCATCAAAATGGATAAAAGGGGATGTATCTAGATGCATTTTAGTTCTAGATACATCTCTTTTTATCCATTTTGATGACAAGTATTTTCGGACGGAGGGAGTACTACTGTACGCCTTACGCCCGCTCCCTCGCCCACGCGCGCGGTGGCTCGCAGCACGAGGAGAAAATTTTACTACTCCCTCCGTTTACTCCGTAGTACCTTGGTTAGAGAGATTATCATATTGTTTGGAATATATATGTCCTTTAGTATTCCCTCCATTTACTTATACAAGGCCACTATAAAAAAATACATTTTGCATCTATACAAGGCCACAAATAGTAATCGAGACAAAAGTTACTACTCCCTCCTTTTCAGTTTATGGCTCAATTTCAAAATCTCTCCAACCAAGGTAGACGGTGAGTGGTCGAATTAATTTCGTAGTTTGCACAATTAATTAGTACGCTCGTTTTTCTCAAGAAGTTATGTTTACGGAGGCATTAATTAGAACGAATGCATGAATGACCACTAAATTTCCATGAACTTCTACATGCATTGGTGAGTTTCCTCTTGACACTGCTTGCATCGGGTGATCTAACGCACCTCGAAATCCAACATGTAATGGTACTACTACTAGTAGTAGAATTGAGTATCAAACGGAAAAACGAATGTTTTTTAGATGAACCCTATAAACCCTAGTGGGTACGTACTCTGTAAAAACAGATTTTTCCAAAACTAAGTCGCTCCCTTTCATGAATTCTGTAGTATACTCCTCCGTCGACGCTCCCTTTCATGAATTCTGTACTTCCTGTCGCCGACATGTGGGACATATAGCAACCGGGTTGACGTTTCAAGCACCAAATAATAGTGCAGAACAGCAGGGGGACGCACCCCACTCGTAACGGCCCAGTAATAGTAATGATCAATGAGATGTCAAATCACAATGCCGCACCTTCCCAGACGGACGAAGCAACCATTATTTCACACTTTGGTTCGCCATCATCTCAAACCACGTAGTATTGCTTCTGCCTCAAGAGGGACACGTGCATCGCCTTGGTACATCATGACACGTGGGAACGCATGACAGGCCATGCTCCCCCGCCGATCGCTCGGTAAAATCACCTCATTTTTACTATACTTCCTCCGTATCGGTTTACTACATGGCATGCACGTCGTTCTAGGTTGAGAATTTAACTGGCTATATATGTGATGAATAGTACTCTAGCCTTTTTAAAATGTATACTTCTGTACAATAGTAGTATCGATGGATTGCACCATGGAGCAAAAATTGAAATTAAAAAAAAGGTGGTACATATAGAGAGCGCTCGTCACCAAATTATGCATATAGTACTATTAAAAAAGCTAGTACGTGCTTAATTGGGGTGATAAATTCTATTAAAGAAATACTAGTAGTATGTACATACTGAAGAGTTAAAGTAACGAGAAGAAACATAACATAGTTCTGTTGGGGGCTCAGCACAACACACCCCTCAAATTAAACTAAGCACACCTGAAATTAAACTATGCAACTAATCCGGTAGACACTTCATTAGAACCACCATGAGCAACGATACTGACACCTTACTCACTCGGAGTCCTCGTCCACGTCCTCGACTTTGTCCTTGTCCCTCTTCCTCTTGGCCGATACTTCTTTGCTTGAACCGCACACTTGGCTCTTACTCTTCATCCAACCCTTGTAGATATTGAAACAAAGGTAGCCATCTATTGCAGCGTAGTGGATGTGGTCTATATCTAGTACATTCCGCTGCCATGCATGACGATGAAACGTGTAATGAGGTTTCTCCAGTTTATGGTACGAAGGATGAACCATGGCTCCTGCCAGGGTTAGCATTGAAGGCTGGCCACCAAAGGGCAGCAGCCGATTCTTCTGGAGGTCGAAGGGGTTGCCTACAACGAGGCCTATCCGACCCAGGACTTCTTTGTCATTCCTAAAATCTACAGTAATGAATTTGACTAGGTTCCTCTCGAGGAAGTTCTTCAAATCCAGGCATTCAACGTCGGCATGGTGGGCTTCAAGCATAAGTCATGCACGCAAACCTGGATCACGGTGGGCTTCTTCCTCTCTTCGTCCTTTAGATCCTTCTCTCATCCTAGGACTGTGGTGTACTCAACATCTAGCCTAGTGACCCACCCATCATCTGAGTTTTCGAACATGCGTCTGAAGCGAGAAAGGCATCCTTTCACCGTCGTGGAAGAGCGGGTGTAGATGACGTTGAACTCATTGCGGTGATGGTTCTAACCTTGTACTCACCGCCGATCATGGAGATTTGGGATGCCATGGATTTGGGAGGAGGGTTAGGATTAGTGGAACTGCCGTAATGTGAAAGGATGGGACGACTAGGAGCGAACCGCCGTAGTATTAAAGGATGTGCGGGGACGAGTAGGAGCGAACTGCCAGTGTGCGAACGGCAGGGTAGTGGCTTTCCATTCTCCCATTATACGGGCTTCCGAGAGCCCTTGGATCTGAGATCGAACGTTTGCATGGCGTCATTCTAGACCTATGGGTGAATATCCTATCCTGGAGGGTTATTCTGCAAATTTTTAGCAACTTAGCATGCGACCGTTTTATCTCAGATCCAAGGGCTGCCAGCAGCCCATATCATTGTCGCGCCTACCACGATTATCGTGTCGCTCGCGCGGTCGCGCCCTTGGAGATTTAACACGGTGCTTAGGCTATCTGATGTTGGCATGTCATACATAGTCATCACTTAGTCACTCATACTACAACAAGGTTAGCTATAAGGTTGGCTATAAGTGTATTTTTTTACTTCTCTCTATCTCTTTCTTCATACTTCCTCCGTCCCATAATATAAGAACGTTTTTGACACTAGTGTAGTGCCAAAAACGTTCTTATATTATGGGACACAAGGAGTTCTAGTATTTATTGCATTTGCCAAGGAGTGACCTCTTCCAATGAAATGGTGTGCTTATTAGTTTTTTGTTCCTAAGTTTGCTTCAATTAATTAGCTATAGACTCCAAATTGTCTTTTCACCTAGGTACACGTGCTTAGCACCGTGTCTTCCTTGGGTCACCAAACTAGTCTCTCTCTTCTTGATTAACTTGCCACATCAGACTTTATGCCTATGTGGCAAGCTTAGCACCCGCCGGAGCAAGTAAGTACAATAGTGCGCTTTACATGGCATTTTTGCATATGTGGATGAAAGAGAGGCAAGGAAAAAGTGGAGAAGTGGGCTCTCATGCAAGAACCAGCCTCTACTACATGGTGGAGCATTGGGAGAGGAACATGTATGGAGGTGGTCAGGAATTAGGAGACTCACGTCGGTCGTAGCACCGCAGTTAAAATGATAATGGCAAGTTAAATCAGGGGCCCCACCTGTCCAGCAGTAACTCGCTGTCAAATCACACAGCCCTACGTTTGCAGCAGTCTACTCCCTCGTATTCCCGCGTCTCTGTCGAACTGACTAGGCGAAACTGCCCCCCTACCGCGCAGGAAAAGCAAGCCCTGCCCTCGACTTTTAAATACAACTACATCCGCTTAAGAATCCAATGATATACTTTTTGTGACATAGTAACTCATACTTAGTTAGTCAAATGGATGACCTAGAACTACGTGCATGCCCTATAAACCAAGACGCCTAAAAATAAAAAAAGAGACAGAGAGGGTAGTTCATCACGTATCTTTTTAGATCAATATAGTTGGGATTCACCAAGGAGCAAAACCAAGTGGTAGGCTGCTCCTGTCGTGTTGGCGTAGCAACTCAAGCAGGGTCAGTCCGCACACGAAATGGCGACACACTTAACAGGACCCCTTTGGCCGACATGTGGCTCATCCACCGTCTTGTTCCACGTGCGATGCACCAAATTACAGTTCAGAGCAGCCGTTGGAATTGGAGGCACCCCGGTCGTAGCATCGCAGTAGTAGAAAATGAGCGATGAGGGGTCAAATCACAAAGCCCCACATTTCCCACATTAAGCTGGACGGACGAAGCAACCATCATTTCACTCTAGGGCTCAAGAGCATAAAGAAAAGAGAAAACAATGATGCGTGCGGCAGCTACCTAGGGCACCCTAGGGTAGGGGTCTCCACTACAGATCCTTTTTTTTGAAAGCGCCTCCACTACAAATCGGCTTCTCCCTCGTCCTCTTGAAGAAAACCGATGATGAGTGCGGCGGTAGGGTTTGTAGGAGTACTACGGCGTGCGGGGCCACGTCGTAGTAAACGGTTTCGAGTCGACGCCTTAAATATGTGTGGGCCGCTTGGTTGTAGTAAACGGGCTCATGCTACCTGAGCAAGCATACCATGCCCTGCACGGTCGACGCCTAGCTGAAATCCCCTGAATTCACAGAACTACAGCTGCTTGAGTTCTACTATTCCCCAGGAAATCACATACCACATACCGAACGTCATGAACTTGTGCCCTCAGCACCGATGTCCATCTCGTGGTTTTCCTCCTCTCTCCACACCGCCACCTTTGCACTGTGCTACCTACCAGACAATCTGGTACTGAACCTTTGGCTCCCATTGCTCAAGAAACTTTCACTTGTGCAGGTTCGTATATCGGAGGCCTCATTGCACATCATCATCCACTCCAGTTGCCCTGCCCTGGAGTGCTTGGTGCTTGTTTTCACAGTTAGAATCGGTTGTCTCCAAATAAAGTCGCCTAACCTTGTAAGAATTGGAATTTCTTTTGACGGAAGGTAGCTCATCATCCAAGATGCCCCTTCACTTCAAAGGTTGATCCTTGATTCTAGTTAATCACCTTTGCAAATAACCGTCCTCTCTGCGCCTAAACTGGAGACCTTGGGTGTAATACATGATCTCTGTGCTCATTTCAATATGGTATTTGGCTCCACAGTTCTTCAGGTACTTTATATTATCATCTACACTTGTAACCATAAGCTGCATTTTAAATTTCTGCGCATAAGTTATACATCATCTTGGAGTATACATTTTGTACTAATATTATGTTCTATGCTCAATGAATAGTTTCTCCATGGATGGCCTATCAATGGTGCTGGATTCTGTCAAGATCTTATATATCCAAATGAATAGTTTTGATCTGAACAAGATTATTGGCTTGCTGCAATGCTTTCCATGTCTGGAGAAGTTGTATATAAAGGTGCTAATTTCACGCACATTGGAAGCCCGCATATAGTGTACTAGAATTAACCATTCAGTTGTTGCTCTTTCGACACTCTTTTTTTAGACCTTAACTGTTTTCAATCTTCATGTCTATTTAGGCAACAGGACGGGGTAAGAAAGTTATAACCAATCGGTGGATTCGTAAGCATCGGGATTTTCTCACTTCTCATGAGATTCGTTTGAAGACAATAACGCTAGAACGATATGTAGCCAACCGTGCAAACACTAGATTTGTCACATTCTTCCTACTGAATGCGAGGTTACTATTGTCCATCAGGCTTAAGTTTATCAGCAACATGGTTTTGACGGATGGGTATGTCGAAGAGCAAAAAAAAGGAGTTTCAGGTGGGCAAAAGAGCTTCTGAACATGTCGGGCTTCTATTTACAACATATTGTGGTCATAATCCAGTAAATTTTACGACCCAGGATATTCATTCTATGGACCTGACCGATCCATTTGACTGTGACTGCCGAAAACAGTGCTGGAGTTAGATGTTGTTGCCCTTTTCAACCTGGTTTTTTTTTGTAAACCTGATGAACAATTAACCCTCGTGCTTTTGTAAAGTTTGTAAGCTGGAGTTAGATGTTCCTGCCATTTTCAACTCGGCTGTGACTGTCATATTTTCTTTGAAACAAGGCAAATGGCTTGCCATTCGTTTAATTTAGAGTGAAATATTGGAACAAATCCCAACCAAGGGAAATAAGATCACTCTTGCCGGCTGCTTGAGCTCACTGTGCATTATAGAAGCCAAGTGATTAGCCCCCACCAGCACCCACAAACTTATTTCGAACTAGCACATAAAATGGGCTGTAAATTTTCATAGGAAAGGCTGCATGACCGTGACAGATTTGGATTCTGACATTTGGGACCCTCGAGGAAATAGCCTATCCAAGGTGGTGTCGACTTACTAGCCAGTCAACAAACGATTCTGCCTACCATTCGTTGGATTGACGTCCAACATCTGTCGTGTATCTTCTATCTCTTGTCTTCTTCTTCCTCCAGCCGCCCAAACCAAACCACCCCGTCGGCTCCACCTGCTCCCGCCTCCCATGGCTGGCTGCGCCTCCGCCGCCCTACAGTACGTACCCTCCAACGTTGGCCAGTCCCTCCCTCTATTCCCCCACACGTCCTGTTATTCTCCGGCGACGTCAGCCCCAACACGCACCCGCACCTGAACTAGTCAACCCTCGTACTCCCCTCCGCCTGCGACTGGACTGGCGCATCTTCCACGGCTCCTGTTCGTTCCGTCCGAGGCCTCGCCGTCGTCCTCCACCTTGCGGCCTTGGTTCGCTCGCCGTGCGCGGTGCACCGCCCTCTTGCATTGTCAACATCGTCAACAACCAAGAGGAACAAGGAGATGACTGTACGTGGAGAGGATGACAGTAGGGACCCACCAGCGTCATGGCAGTACGCAAGCAAGTGCCTCTATATTACAAGCCCAAAAATATGGTTCCTCCTAATGGTTGGACATCTGGGGCTCACGCCAGTGTCAACGTAGTCAATAAACGAGAGAATTACACTACGAGCGGCTGACACTAGGGACCCAGCAGGTCACGTAGTTTTTTTTGAGCAACAAGCAGTTGTTATTTATACTAGTTTTAGCGACGGATCAGGGTAACAATGGGGCTGTGCGGGGGCTGTGGCCCGTCTAGCCAGGGTTTTATTTATGTTTACCACATCATGAGCCCAGTTGTGTTTTTTTCTTGCTGAAAATGGCTAGCCTAGTTCTATTTTTTTTAAGAAATACCCAAACAAGGCCTACTTGCTTTATCGGCCCTACTGGGCTGCAAATCTTTCAAGACAAGGAGAGTTTCACTCGGTTTGCCCAGAAATGGGCTGTACATTTTTAAAACACATCAAACCGGGAATTAGTTTCAATTTTTTTTCATTACAAGATTTTAAATTCCATTGATTTTTATGCGTGGACAATTATTTGGATTTTATATTTATATAAATTATTTTTCGAAATAGTTTGAATGTGAATTGATATTTTTGGATTAAAAATAGTTGACCGCACCGAAATATGCAAAATTTCATATACTTTTTGACCGTGGCCACAATACGGGGTGTAATGCTAACAAAAAGAAGATGGGCTCCAAAAAAATTCTTAAGAATTAGCAAATGGGTTGTAAATTATTAGAAATAATGGCAGATGAGTTGTATGCTGTTTTCCACAGATTGGAGGCTAACTTGTGCGCCTACTACAGGTTGACGTGTATGTTTTCATAAAAAAAGGTTGACGCACACGCAACGCCCTGTCAACTTAGTCAACACACGAGAGCAGTGACTATTGGATGCCCATCCAACGGCTGTCGTGCTTCTTCAATCTCTGCTCCTCATGCTCCAGCCGCTCAAACAAGCGCCGGCGGGACTGCCTGCTCCCTCCTCCCGCGGCCGGCTATGCTGCCGCGCAGGCCTCATGGCTCCATCGTACTCCCATCGCTGGCCTAGCCATCCCTCTACTCACCCACACCTGCTGTTATTCTCTGGGGACGGCAGATGAACTAGTAAACCCTCGTACTCCTCCGCTTGGGAAACAACTGCTGAGTATTCCCTGGCTCCGTGTCATTCCCTTCCTAGGCCTCGCCGTCGTCCACCGCCCTGGTGCTCTCGGCGCGGCCTGGTCAACGTGGTACTGTACGTGGAGAGGCTGACAGCTAGGTCCACGGCTGCACGCAAGGAAATGCCTCCTTATTACGCGCAAAATAATGATTCCTCCATCGGATAGCTAGGACCCACAGGAAGGGCCTCTATATTTCGCAAAAAAAATCATTCCCCCCGCTGACAGGTCGGACCCACCAGCTATATCTTCGCACGCAAGGAAGTGCCTCCTTATTACGCCCCAAAAAATGAATACCCCTTGCTAGCTGGGACCAACCATATTGTTGGGATGACTTGTGGGCCTACAAAGTTGACGGGGACGGAGGGCTTTGTCAACTTAGTCAATACTCCAGCGACTGTATGATGTCCATCCAACGGCCATAGTGCTTCTTCAACCTCTGGTGTTCTTGCTCTAGCCGCCCAAAGCAGCGCCAGTCGTTCCGCCTGCTCCTGCCTCCCGTGGCCGGCTGTGCTACCACGAAGGCCTCAGCGCCCCCATACTACTCCCACCACTGGCCAGGCCATCCCTCCACTCACCCACACCCCCTGTTATTCTGCGGCGACGGCATCCCACACCGCAACCGAACCAGTGAACCCTCGTACTCCTCTCCGCGTGGGCATCCACTGCCGTGTCTTTACCGGCTCCGCGTCGTCCCCTTCCTAGGCCTCGTCGTCGTCTGCCGTCGTGGTGCTCTCGGCGCAGCGTGGTCAATGTGGCCAACGATCGATTTTCATCGGAAGAGTACTGTACATGGAGAGGCTGACAGCTGGGTCCATGGCAGCCGCAAGGAAGTGCCTCCTTATTAAGCGGAAAATAATTATTCCTCCACCTGACAGCAGGGACCCACCGGACGGGCCACCAATATTTCGCAAAAAAAACATTTGCCCTGACTGTTGGGACCCACCGGATGGGTCATTGTATTTCGCGAAAAAAACATTCCCCCCGCTGTCATCTCGGACCCACCAGAAGTGCCTCCTTATTACGCACAAAAAAAGAATACTCCCCCTACTAGCTAGGACCCACCTTGGTGGGCGGCTGACTTGTGGGCCTACTAAGTTGACGGGGACGGAGGGCTTTGTCAACTTAGTCAATATGAACGATTCTAGCTCCAGTGGTCGTACGATGTCCATCCAACGGCCGTAGTGCTTCTTCAACCTCTGGTCTTCTTGTTCCAGCCGCCCAAACCAGCGCCGGTCGTGCCGCGTGCTCCTGCCTCCAGTGGTCGGCTGTGATACCGCGGAGGCCTCACCGCCCCCTACTACTCCCACTGCTGGCTAGGCCATCCCTCTACTCACCCACACCCCCTGTTATTTTACGGCGACGGCAGCCTCACACCGCAGCCGAACCAGTGAACCCTCGTACTCCTCTCCGCACGGGCTTCCACTGCCGCGTCTTCCCCAGCTTCGCGTCGTCCCCTTCCTAGGCCTCGCCATTGTCCCTCGCCCTGGTGCTCTCAGCGCGGAGTGGTCAACGTGGTCAAGGAACGACTTCCATCGGAAGAGTACTGTACGTGGAGAGACTGACAGCTGGGTCCACGGCGGCCGCAAGGAAGTGCCTCCTTATTACGCGCAAAATAATTATTCCTCCACCTAATAGTAGGGACCCACCGAACGGGCCACCGTATTTCACGAAAATAATGTTTCCCCCTGACTACTAGGACCCACCAGCTACATCTTCGCATGCAAGGAAGTGCGTCTGGGCAAAAAAACGATTCGCCCCCCTGATTGTTGGGACCCACCAGCTACATCTTCGCACGCAAGGAAGTGCCTGACAGTCCGGACCCACCTGGTCGAAGCGTACGTAGCATTGTCATTCTGTTTATGAACGTGTATGTACATACTGGTCGATGTAGAGGCGCGCACGTGTCTTAGTAGAGGCGCACACGTGTCGTAGTAGAGGCGCGCACGTAGCATGTACACGTACGTATAACGGCCAGGGTGGAAGAAAGAAAATATGGCCACGTACGTACATACAGGCGGGGTCTCGAACGCCTACTCGCGCATACGTACGGCCAGGGCTCGTGTACATGGCTGGGTCGGAACTGAGAAACAGCGTCGTCGTCCTGTTCATGGGGAGCCAACCGGCTGGGTTGGAGCGGAATGCGTCGTCGTGTTCATCGGGAGGGCTTGGACGGAACAGGCGATGGAAAAGAGGCCTGGTGTATTGCAGAATGGAGGAAACGGCCTTGTGTTCGACCGGCCACATTTGAAACGGGATCCTGTTCATCGGGAGGGGTCTGGCGTACCGCAAAACAGAGGAAACGGACCTCCTATGGTCGAAACGGGGGTCCTGTTGATCGGGAGGGGTGTGGCGTACCGCAAAACGGACGAAACGGACTTGTGTTGGAGCGCTACATTGAAACGGGGGTCCTGTTCATCAGGAGTGGTGTGGCATACCGCAAAACGGGACTCCACGGGATACTGTTCATCTCCACCGTCGACCTCCTCCAGCCACCACGAGCTCCTGTTCATCCAGCCTCCACCGCGCGCTACTCCACTGGCTACCGTTCAACTACCCCTCCACGGGCTCCTGTTCAACCACCCCTCCATGGGAACCCCTCCACCGTCTACTGTTCATCCAGCCCTCCACGGGGTCGTCCTGTTCATCCAGCCCTCCACGGGGTCCTGTTCATCCAGCCCCACCCAGCTCGATCAATCGGGGTCCTGTTCATCCAGAGGCAATGCCACGGGGTCCTGTTCATCCACCCCCACCGCTCACTATTCATCCACCCCCCCCCCCCCCCCCGCAATGCTAACTGTTCATCCAGAGGCAGCATCTATCGGCTTCAGTTAGCAGCAGTAGCGAAGGAATCGCTCGATCGGGTTCAGTTAACAGCCATCGATCGATCGCTTGGGTTCAGTAACGCGTAGCCTACAGTACAATCGCTCGGGTTCAGTTAGAGCCCAACGCCTCGCTCGGGTTCAGTTAGAGCCAATGCCTCGCACACACACGCGTACGTGTACGAGAGAAACGCGCATCGCTCGGCCCCCGACCTCCCACCGTAACCGGGAACTCGCCAAAATTTTCCTCGCCCTCGCTTCTACCACGTTTTTTACGTCATGGACGGCCCAAAGAATGTCATGCAACTGCGTCTCCAGCCCGCCCAGGACGAAAAGCCCATTTTCTGTCATGATTTTTTGTCATAGAAGTAGGAGCCCACGACATCTATGATGATAGCGGGTTTTGTCACAATTATAATCATAAAGTGTCATAAGTATGACAGGAAAAAAGTCGTTTGGCCCAAAATGTCATAGATGTGTCTTTTTTTGTAGTGCAAGTCTCTTCGAATTATCAGTTTGGTTTGGCCTACTAGATTGATCTTTCTTGCAATGGGAGAAGTGCTTAGCTTTGGGTTCAATCTTGCGGTGTCCTTTCCCAGTGACAGCAGGGGCAGCAAGGCACGTATTGTATTGTTGCCATCGAGGATAAAAAGATGGGGTTTACATCATATTGCTTGAGTTTATCCTTCTACATCATGTCATCTTGCTTAATGCGTTACTCCGTTCTTATGAACTTAATACTCTAGATGCATGCTGGATAGCGGTCGATGTGTGGAGTAATAGTAGTAGATGCAGGCAGGAGTCGGTCTACTTGTCGCGGACGTGATGCCTATATACATGACCATGCCTAGATATTCTCATAACTATGCACTTTTCTGTCAATTGCTCGACAGTAATTTGTTCACCTATCGTAATACTTATGCTATCTTGAGAGAAGCCACTAGTGAAACCTATGGCCCCCGGGTCTATCTTTTATCATATAAGTTTCCAATCTACTTTATTTTGCAATCTTTACTTTCCAATCTATATCATAAAAATACCAAAAATATTTATCTTATCTTATTATCTCTATCAGATCTTACTTTTGCAAGTGACTGTGAAGGGATTGACAACCCCTTTATCGCGTTGGTTGCGAGGTTCTTGTTTGTTTGTATAGGTACGAGGGACTTGTGTGGAGCCTCCTATTGGATTGATACCTTGGTTCTCAAAACTGAGGGAAATACTTACGCCACTTTGCTGCATCACCCTTTCCTCTTCAAGGGAAAGCCAAAGCAGTGCTCAAGAGGTAGCAAGAAGGATTTCTGGCGCCGTTGCCGGGGAGGTCTTCGCTCAACTCAAGACATACCAAGTACCCATCACAAACTCATCTCCCTCGCATTACATTATTTGCCATTTGCCTCTCATTTTCTTCTCCCCCACTTCACCCTTGCCATTTCATTTGCCCTCTCTTTCCCATTCGCCTCTTTTCGCTTGCCTCTTGTGTGCTTGTGTGTTGGATTGCTTGTCACGATGGCTCAAGATAATACTAAATTGTGTGATTTTTCCAATACCAATAATAATGATTTCCTTAGCACTCCGGTTGCTCCTCTTAATGATGCTGAATCTTCTGAAATCAATGCTGCTTTGTTGAATCTTGTCATGAAAGATCAATTCTCTGGCCTTCCTAGTGAAGATGTCGCTACTCATCTAAACAATTTTGTTGATTTGTGTGATATGTAAAAGAAGAAAGACATGGATAATGATATTGTTAAATTAAAGTTATTTCTGTTTTCACTTAGAGATCGTGCTAAAACTTGGTTTTCGTCTTTGCCTAAAAATAGTTATGATTCTTGGAATAAGTGCAAATGTGCTTTTATCTCTAAGTATTTTCCTCCTGCTAAGATCATCTCTCTTAGAAACCATATTATGAACTTTAAGCAACTTGATCATGAGCATGTTGCACAATCTTGGGAGAGAATGAATTAATGATTCATAATTGCCCTACACATGGATTAAATCTGTGGATGATCATACAAATTTTTTATGCCGGATTGAATTTTGCTGCTAGAAATCTTTTAGATTTGGCCGCGGGAGGCACTTTTATGGAAATGACTTTAGGAGAAGCTACTAAACTCCTAGATAATATTATGGTTAATTATTCTCAATGGCACACCGAAAGATCTACTAGTAAAAAGGTTCATGTGATAGAAGAGATTAACATTTTGAGTGGAAAGATGGATGAACTTATGAAATTGTTTGCTACTAAGAGTGCCCCCATTGATCCTAATGATATGCCTTTGTATACTTTGATTGAGAATAATAATGAATCTATGGATGTGAATCTTGTTGGTAGGAATAATTTTGGTAACAACGCTTATAGAGGAAACTTTAATACTAGGCCGTTTCCTAGTAATTCCTCTAATAATTATGGTAATTCCTACAACAACTCTTATGGAAATTTTAATAAGATTCCCTCTGATTTTGAGATTAGTGCTAAAGAATTTATGATCTCTCAAAAGAATTTCAATGCTTTGCTTGAAGAAAAATTGCCTAAGATTGATGAGTTGGCTAGGAACGTGGATAGAATTTCCCTTGATGTTGATTCTTTGAAACTTAGATCTATTCCACCTAAGCATGATATCAATGAGTCCCTCAAAGCCATGATAATTTCCATTGATGAGTGCAAAGAAAGAACCGCTAGGATGTGTGCTAAGAAAGCTTGCTTTGTAAGAGCGTGTTCTTCTAGTTCCCATGGTAATAATGATGAAGATCTAAAAGTGATTGATGTGTCCCCTATTAAATATTTGTTTTGCAATATGAATCTTTATAATGATGGGACTGGAGATGAGTCAACTTTAGTTAAAAGGCATCCCAATGATTTGGAGTTTTTAGATCTTGATGCTAAATTTGGTAAAAGTGAGATTGGAGAGGTCAACACTTTACATAGCAATGAACCCACTATTTTGGATTTCAAGGAATTTAATTATGATAATTGTTCTTTAATAGATTGTATTTCCTTGTTGCAATCCGTGTTGAATTCTCCTCATGCTTATAGTCAAAATAAAGCTTTTACCAAACATATCGTTGATGCTTTGATGCAATCTTATGAGGAAAAAATTGAGTTAGAAGTTTATATCCCTAGAAAACTTTATGATGAGTGGGAACCTACTATTAAAATTATAATTAAATATCATGAATGCTATGCTTTGTGTGATTTGGGTGCTGGTGTTTCCATGATTCCAAAAACTTTATGTGATGTGCTAGGTTTTCGTGATTTTGACGGTTGCTCTTTAAACTTGCACCTTGCGGATTACACTATTAAGAAGCCTATGGGAAGGATTAATGATGTTCTTATTGTTGCAAATAGGAATTATGTGCCCATAGATTTTATTGTTCTTGATATAGATTGCAATCTTTCATGTCCTATTATTCTTGGTAGACCTTTCCTTAGAACGATTGGTGCAATTATTGATATGAAGGAAGGAAATATTAGATTTAAATTTCCATTAAGGAAAGACATGGAACACTTTCCTAGAAATAAAAGCAAATTACTTTATGAATCTATTATGATGGCCACTTATGATTTGAATACCAAAGATGGCAATACGTAGATCTATTATCGCTTTTGTGCCTAGCTAGGGGCGTTAAACGATAGCGCTTGTTGGGAGACAACCCAATTTGATTTTTGTTCCTTACTTTTTGATTCTGTTTAGTAATAAATAATTCATCTATCCTCTGTTTGTATGTGGTTTTATGTTTTAATTAGTGTTTGTGCCAAGTAGAACCTTTGGGAAGACTTAGGTGAAGTCTTTATGATCTTGCTGTAAAAAATAGAAACTTTATCGCTCACGAGATTTGCTGCCATTTTTTACTGGAGAGTGCTTTTAGATTGATTATTTTCTAAGATGATTAATATACAAATTCCTCACGTCCAAAAATTTATTTTAGAATTTTTGGAGTACCAGAAGTATTCAAAAGTTACAGATTGCTACAAACTGTTCTGTTTTTGACAGATTCTATTTTTCGTGTATTGTTTGCTTATTTTGATGAATCTATGGCTAGTATCGGGGGGTATGAACCATAGAGAAGTTGGAATACAGTAGGTTTAAAACCAATATAAATAAATAATGAGTTCATCAGTACCTTAAGTGGTGGTTTTTCTTTCTTGCACTAACGGAGCTCATGAGATTTTCTGTTAAGTTTTGTGTTGTGAAGTTTTCAAGTTTTGGGTAAAGATTTGATGGATTATGGAATAAGGAGTGGCAAGAGCCTAAGCTTTGGGATGCCCATGGCACCCCAAGATAATCCAAGGACAACCAAAACCTAAGCTTGGGGATGCCCCGGAAGGCATCCCCTCTTTCGTCTTCGTCTATCGGTAACTTTACTTGGAGCTATATTTTTATTCACCACATGATATGTGTTTTGTTAGAGCGTATTGTATGATTTGAGTCTTTGCTTGTTAGTTTACCACAATCATCCTTGTTGTACACACCTTTCGGGAGAGACTCACATGAATCGGAATTTATTAGTATACTCTATGTGCTTCACTTATATCTTTTGAGCTAGGCAGTTTTGCTCTAGTGCTTCACTTATATCTTTTAGAGCACGGCGGTGGTTTTATTTTGTAGAAACTATTGATCTCTCATGCTTCGCTTATATTATTTTGAGAGTTTTTTTAGAACAGCATGGTATTTCTATGGTTATAAAATTGGTCCTGATATGATGGGCATCCAAGTTGGGTATAATAAAAACTATCATAGAAAGTGCATTGAATACTATGAGAAGTTTGATACTTGATGATTGTTTTGAGATATGAGGATGGTAATATTAGAGTCATGCTAGTTCGGTAGTTATGAATTTGAGAAATACTTGTTTTAAAGTTTGTGATTCCCGTAGAATGCACGTATGGTGAACCGTTATGTGATGAAGTCGGAGCATGATTTATTTATTGATTGTCTTCCTTATGAGTGGCGGTCAGGGACGAGCGATGGTCTTTTCCTACCAATCTATCCCCCTAGGAGCATGTGCGTAGTACTTTGTTTCGATAAATAATAGATTTTTGCAATAAGTATGTGAGTTCTTTATGACTAATGTTGAGTCCATGGATTATACCCACTCTCACCCTTCCACCATTGCTAGCCTCTCTAATACCGCGCACCTTTCGCCAGTATCATACACCCACCATATACCTTCCTAAAAACAGCCACCATACCTACCATTATGACATTTCCATAGCCATTCTGAGATATATTGCCATGTAACTTTCCATCGTTCCGTTTATTATGACATGCTCCATCACTGTCATATTGCTTTTGCATGATCATGTAGTTGACATCGTATTTGTGGCAACGCCACTTTCATAATTCTTTCATACATGTCACTCTTAATTCATTGCATATCCCGGTACATCGCCGGAGGCATCCACATAGAGTCATATTTTGTTCTAAGTATTGAGTTGTAATTCTTGATTTGTAAGTAAATAAAGTGTGATGATCTTCATTATTTGAGCATTGTCCCAAGTAAGGAAAGGATGATGGAGACTATGATTCCCCCACAAGTCGGGATGAGACTTCGGACTTTACAAAAAAAATAAAAGAGGCCAAAGAAGCCCACAAAAAAATGAGAGAAAATGGGAGAAGGGACAATGTTACTATCCCTTTTCCACACTTGTGCTTGAAAGTAGCACCATGATCTTCATGATAGAGAGAGTCTCCTATGTTGTCACTTTCATATACTAGTGGGAATTTTTCATTATAGAACTTGGCTTGTATATTCCAATGATGGGCTTCCTCAAAATGCCTTAGGTCTTCGTGAGCAAGCAAGTTGGATGCACACCCACTTAGTTTCTTATTTGAGCTTTCATACACTTGTAGCTCTAGTGCATCCGTTGCATGGCAATCCCTACTCACTCACATTGATATCTCTTAATGGGCATCTCCATAGCCCGTTGATACGCCTAGTTGATGTGAGACTATCTTCTCCCTTTTTGTCTTCTCCACAACCACCATCCTATTCCACATATAGTGCTATGTCCATGGCTCACGCTCATGTGTTGCGTGAAGATTGAAAAGGTTTGAGAACATCAAAAGTATGAAACAATTGATTGGCTTGTCATCGGCGTTGTGCATGATTTAAATATTTTGTGTGATGAAGATAGAGCATAGCCAGACTATATGGTTTTGTAGGGATAACTTTCTTTGGCCATGTTATTTTGAGGAGATGTGATTACTTTGTTAGTATGCTTGAAGTATTATTACTCTTATGTCAATATGAACATTTATCTTGAATCATTTGGATCTGAACATTCATGCCACAACAAAGAAAATTACATTGAGAATTATGCTAGGTAGCATTCCACCTCAAAAATTCTATTTTTATCCTTTACCTACTCGAGGACGAGCAGGAATTAAGCTTGGGGATGCTTGATACGTCTCCAACATATCTATAATTTTTTATTGTCCCATGCTATTATATTACCCGTTTTGGATGTTTATGGGCTTTACTTTACACTTTTATATCATTTTTGGGACTAACCTACTAACCAGAGGCCCAGCCCGAATTGCTGTTTTTTTTGCCTATTTCAGTGTTTCGAAGAAAAGGAATATCAAACGGAGTCCAAATGGAATGAAACCTTCGGGAGCGATCTTTTTGGAACAAACGAAATCCAGGAGACTTGGAGTGGATGTCAAGAAGCAGCCGAGGCGGCCACGAGGGTCCAGGGCGTGCCCTAGGGGGGTGGGCGCGCCTCCCACCCTCGTGGGCCCCTTGTGGCTCCCCTGACCGACCTCCTTCGCCTATATATACTTACATACCCTGAAAACATCCAGGAGCACCGCTAAACCCTATTTTCATAGCCGCAACCTTCTGTACCCATGAGATCCCATCTTGGAGCCTTCGCCGACTCTTCTCCGGAGGGTGAATCGATCATGGAGGGCTTCTACATCAACACCATAGCCTCTCCGATGATGTGTGAGTAGTTTACCATAGACCTTCGGGTCCATAGTTATTAGCTAGATGGCTTCTTCTCTCTCTTTGAATCTCAATACAAAGTTCTCCTCGATCTTCTTGGAGATCTATTCGATGTAACTCTTTTTGTGGTGTGTTTGTCGAGATCCGATGAATTGTGGGTTTATGATCAAGTTTATCTATGACATTATTTGAATCTCCTCTGAATTCTTTTATGTATGATTGGTTATCTTTGCAAGTCTCTTCGAATTATCAGTTTGGTTTGGCCTACTAGATTGATCTGTCTTGCAATGGGAGAAGTGCTTAGCTTTGGGTTCAATCTTGCAGTGTCCTTTCCCAGTGATAGCAGGGGCAGCAAGGCACGTATTGTATTGTTGCCATCGAGGATAAAAATATGGGGTTTACATCATATTGCTTGAGTTTATCCTTCTACATCATGTCATCTTGCTTAATGCGTTACTCCGTTCTTATGAACTTAATACTCTAGATGCATGCTGGATAGCGGTCGATGTGTGGAGTAATAGTAGTAGATGCAGGCAGGAGTCGGTCTACTTGTCGTGGACGTGATGCCTATATACATGATCATGCCTAGATATTCTCATAACTATGCACTTTTCTATCAATTGCTCGACAGTAATTTGTTCACCCACCGTAATACTTATGCTATCTTGAGAGAAGCACTAGTGAAACATATGGCCCCCGGGTCTATCTTTTATCATGTAAGTTTACAATCTACTTTATTTTGCAATCTTTACTTTCCAATCTATATCATAAAAATACCAAAAATATTTATCTTATCTTATTATCTCTATCAGATCTTACTTTCGCAAGTGACCGTGAAGGGATTGACAACCCCTTTATCGCGTTGGTTGCGAGGTTCTTGTTTGTTTGTATAGGTACGAGGGACTTGTGTGGAGCCTCCTACTGGATTGATACCTTGGTTCTCAAAACTGAGGGAAATACTTTTGCTACTTTGCTGCATCACCCTTTCCTCTTCAAGGGAAAACCAACGCAGTGCTGAAGAGGTAGCAGCAAAGTGTCATCAGACACGGTCCCTTATTCAGACACAGTCCAAAGATACTTTGTGCTACATCTCACACGGTTGGTTATAATAAACTGTGTGGGATCTACTTGATTTTTAATCTTGATTTTAATTACATAATGGGGTCACAGCGTCCATGGATGGTGTTTGAATTGCTAGACCTTTTATCTACAATGATCATAAAAGAATTGGAATTATTCAGGGTTTGTTTGGACATTTTTTATGCATTAAGTGAGTTTTCATTCCATTTATGTGCATAATTCAAATTTGAACTACATGCGCATGCTCCAGTGCATATAAATTCGTTGAAAAAAGAAATATGTCTCCTTGGGTGTATGCTTAGGTCCCATGCAACAAATGGGAATGAATTTCAAACACAATGGCACTGTTGATTGCCGGTAAAATAGTGAGATGCCTGCTTTTTAAATTCTAGTAAATCCAAAACTCGTCTGAAATTCATGAAACTTGGCATGCTATCATGGAGCGGCATCAACATGCCATGGTACAAGTTTTGTCCCATTTGAGGCAGGTTTGGGTATATGCTTCTCACAAACTGGAGCTTCTCACAACAAGCATGATGGTTTTCGGTAGGGAACGTCCCACCTTTGGGGACAAAACAATATCCATTGCCTCTTATTGCTTTCAAGTTTTTTTCTCGTGTCAATATAGAACAACAGGAGTGTTGTGTGAAATTTTGTGATTTTTCGGGGTTCGTTTGGACATTTTTATGCATTAACTGAGTTTTCAATGCATTTATGTGCATAATTCAAATTTGAACTACATGCGCATGCTCCAGTGCATATAAATTCGTTGAAAAATCAAATATGTGTCCTTGGGTGCATGCTTAGGTCCCATGCAAGAAATGGGAACGAATTTCAAACACAAGGGCACCATCGATTGCCGGAAAAACAGTGAGATGCCTGGTTTTTAAATACTAGTAAATCCAAAACTCGTCTGAAATTCATGAAACTTGGGATGCTATCATGGAAGGGCACCCGACATGCTGTGGTATTTTTCGTGTCCATTTTTAGAGAAGCCACACTCGAATAATGACAGCCAACAAAGGCATTTTGAAAAAAAACTGCCACTTTAATATCTCAAACGTTTGTATAATTCAAACTGTGTGCGTTCGGTTAACCATTCACGTGATGCCACGTGTCTTGGTTTTAATGGCTATAGGAGGTGTCGTGTGGACAGCTGCTTGATTGAACGAGAGGCGTGCGACCACAGTCCGGTGCACAGGCTCACCGGGAAGCGTACAAGCTATTCAACGCAGGATCTGTGCATCTCTTCAACGCAAACGGTTCAGATTACGGTATGCAAATTAAAGCCAGACTTCGGCGCTAAGCCAAGAGGCACTGTGATTTGTCAAAATATGCAGCTAAAAATCAATATCACCATATATTTTTTGCAACTAAAATTCAGTAATTAAGCATATATTTCATTCATACTAGAGATTAAGCAGTCGTTCTCACCGGGAAGCGAGACAGTCTTGGACCGCCGCCCGCCTCGCTCCCACTGGTCTATATTAATGGCGCCGCCGAGCGGCCGCACCCCCATCCTCGCCACACACACAATTCCTCTCTCTCCGTTGCATCCTCGACGCCGCTCTGAGTCCTCAAAGCCGTCAGTGTACGAGGATGCCGCCGAAGCGCCCCATCGGAGGGAGTGGCGAAGCCGGGGCTGCTGAAGCACCGGAGCACGGCGTGAATATGGAGACAGAGGTTCCCGTCCCCGCCAACGAGGTGGAGAACGAGGCTGCCAACAAGCGGAGGCAGGTCGAGAAAGAAGCGCAAGTGACTCCAGCATGTCTAGACTTCATCAACAACCTCCCTAATGATATGTTGATAGTCATCATATCCCTCCTCCCAATCAGAAATCAGGCAAGGATAGCCGTCGTTTCCTGGTGGTGGTGCACCCTATGGCTCGGCACCCCTGCCGACCTCCTCCACGCCCACGAGCTCTACCATGGCTATCGCAAAAGCTTGGATGCGTTCTCCCAAATCCTCAGCAGTCACCATGGCCCAATCAAAGGCCTTATCGCGGGCAAGTTTCGTTCCAATGGCAGGGAGCGAGGCAAGCTTGACGAGTGGTTCCGATCTCGTGCCATAGATCAGCTCGAGAAGCTAAGTTATAATGATGGGCATATGAGCTTGCTGCCAACATCCACGCTCCGCTTCGTGCCCATGCTGCGCCTCGCCAAGTTCATGAACTGACATCCCCCCCTTAATGATGTGCCCGCTTTTTTCCTACCACGACTGAAGCACCTCGAGCTCATCGCCGTCTGCATCCGAAAGGATGACATGGAGCGCCTGCTCCGCGGCTGTACTACACTCGAGTTCATCTTCAGGTGATGAATTGGTCGAGTACCTTGCACATCACCTCCAGGACTCTCCACACTATTTATGTGTGTTGCTGGTGCTGCAACGAGAGATCACAAAAGGTGGACCACAATATGGTCATCCAGTACACACCTTCACTTGAGAGATTACTTGTAGTTGATCAACAAGGTCCAACAAGAATCAATGTCATTTCTGCGCCGAAATTGGAAGTGGTGGGATACTCGTCTGTTAAATTCTACAACTTTCAGGTACAACAGTCGCCTTATATACCTCCATTTCTTGATACCAATGTTATAACTAGTTTTGAAGATGTATGCATCTGTCATCCAGCGAAGCTTCACCTAGACTCTGGGCACAGTGAAGGTCTTGGCACTAGAATCTGTCGTCCCCAACCTAGACCAAGTTTTCAGTTGCCTGAGATGCTTTCCGTGCCTGAAGAAGCTATATATCGAGGTGATGTTCCTTTCCTGTTAAATGTTAACCATAAGGGAGTTCAATTTTTGGCACCTTTTCCCAAGTTCACAATGACAATGTACTGCTATTTCTGAAGGAATTTTGGAGGATTTTAGGACATACACCCCCACCCCATATTGGTTGCTTCATTCATATGGTTACAATCGTCCATAAGAATTTCTCCTTTGGATTCATCTATACTAGTTTTCTTAGGGAATTTTTTATCCAATCCAACCTCTTGTGAAGAAGGCTACATGTTTCTAGATTGTAATCAAATTAATGCCCATGTTAATCATGATAGATCGAAGATGGCACGTCGGTGCCTTTTACAAATCCTGCAAACCAAATGGGCGTGTAGCAGTGTTCAAAACTGCATGTAGGCACTAACATGTTCTCTTCTTTTCAGTGCATATTAGGCCAGGTGGAAGATGTTGATAACGACAATCACATCGAATGCCTGGATCTGCATCTCTCAAATATTACTTTGAACTCCTACTGAGGGACCCCACCGGAGGTTACACTCGCCAGGTTCTTTCTTGCCAGAGCAAAGGTGTTGAGTGTATTGAGATTGAACACACATTTAATTAGGAAAGATCAATGGTATGATCAGCAGATCCGCCTGGTACTGTTGAATGGAAGTGCCTCCAAAAATGCCAAAGTTCATATGGGAAGAACATATGGCAAAGCAATTGGAAATCATTGGGTCAAACCCATACATGACTTGTCAGCGGCTGATCCCTTTTCAGAAATTATGGAGCTTGCAATGTTTTAATTTGGGCGTTGTAATCTTTGAATTTGAACCTTGCAATATTTATGGTATTTGTTATATTGAACCGTTCATGTTCTCTTGTCTCAACGCAAATAGTTCATCCGGGTGAACCGCATGTCGTACATCGCACACACCTTGATCTGGCTGACCGTTTCTTTTGTGTTACCTAATCACAAATAGTTCATCTGAGTGAACTGTATGTTGTACATCGCACACACCTTGATCTGGCTGGCCGTTTCTTTTGTGTTGCCTAATCACAAACAGTTCATCCGAGTGAACCATATGTTGTACATCGCACACACCTTCATCTGGCTGCCCGTTTCTTTTGTTCCTACTCATCGAAAACGGTTATTGAACTGAACCGTATGCCCTGAATCGCACATGCAACTAAAATCTGAACCATGTTTGATGCATCCGCCATCGCAAACGTTTTGTGCCTTTTTTGACGGTTTTTTACACCATCGTTTGTGATTAATGCATCGCACACAGTTTCGTCGAAGGATCTCTAATCGTAGTGTCACGTTAGCAGCAGCATCCTGCAGTAGTGGAGGTTGAAGACTGTAGGAGTGCGAATCCTTTCCGTAGCCAAGCATAAAACCTTCATGTGCTTTTGTAGCCAATTTTGACTTGTGACGTGGATCCTTGATCTAGCACCTAGCACCAAAGACTCTGAAATAGCTGACATTTGGCTTTTTACTAGTCAGGAGCTCATATGATGTCTTCTTCAGGAACTTGTGAAGATAAACACGGTTGATGATATGGCATGTTGTATCAATGGCTTCAGGCCAGAATTTCCTTGGAGTCTTGTACTCATCAAG